>NW_024092149.1:0-18760 GCF_014356525.2 Nilaparvata lugens | reverse complement strand
CAGCTGACTATATCTGTATTTTATAGAAACGGTAAGATATCGATATAAAAAGCTTGGCATCAGCTGATTAAAAGTGAATTGCTCATTTTCGCAGCGTGTATATCTGTACGCATCTTAAAATTCATGAGTTTCAGATGCCTACAAATACACTGTATATTTTCATTTCTTTGAAATGTTGTGTATGACAAGCTGATGCCAAGCTTTTTATATCTATATCTTACCGTTTCTGTAGAAATACAGATAATAGTCAGCTGATTAAAAGTGAATTGCTCATGTTCGCATATATCTGTATGCACCTTTATTATGTGTTGTGTATCTGTCATACGGTAAATAATAATAAATCGGAAGAATTGTCCCGAATATGTGGATGATAGTAAATGGGAAGTGTGGCCTATCACAAAAAATGGAATAGCATTCTTCATTGATGATTGTTGCTAGGCTACTAAAACATAGCCAGTTACAAAACAAAAATAATAAAAACAACTTTATGGTTGTTCAAATACGAGTTAAGAAAATAGAGTAATAGAGTGAAAATGTACTCACATAGCCAGGAAAGCACCCATCTTCTTCTCCATGAGGAACACATCGTCTCCAGGCTGTGACAGCATGACCTGACAGAATGTGCGCTTGGCACATGGTGTGTCAGACCATAGACTAGCGTCTCCCAGACCCGCCCTCAGCAGGTTGCTCTCTGTGTCATCCACATGTTGGTCAACATGTTGCAGGACATCTCGCCTCCGTCTGCGCTGCAACGTTTTTGCTGCGTCACTTGTTGCAGGTGATGCAGAGGAATACGGCTGAGTTGCAGGTGATGCAGAGGGATACAGCATAGTGGGTTTCTGCGCATGAGTCAGCTGTCCAAGGTCACCGTGACCTCGGCCGCTGACCTCTGTGTGACCTCTGTCGAGCGCCTCCAGCGCCCTCTTGTGTTCCAGCTGGAGTCGTTCGATCTCCGCGTCCCCGGCTCCGCTCCTTTTCAACATGTCCACATCTAAATACCTGTACCGAACACAACGCCATAGCAAAGCTGTCAAATGAGAAGGCCAACTCACTACAAGTGCGTGCGTGCGCACTCTACAGGCAAATGTGCAAACTAGAGAAGCAGATGCAAGGTTGGTGAGGTGACAGAAGTGCTGAGGTGGCAAACTTTTTCTATTATGTTAAGGTTTGCTGAAACGCTCAGGTTCTCTGTACAGCTTACATAAGCCTTCAGTGAGGTCTATGTTAAAATTCCAGGGGAGAGAGATGTTATGTTATGTTTGAAGGGACAAATTATAGGAACCAAAGGTTTGAAGAACCTCACATGTTAACCTAAACTTATTGTGAGTCCCAAGTACATTAGTTGAGAAACTGTGTCTTATACTAGATCCAGGAGTTTTTTCCCTACACTAACATCCCATTCATTACCTGGTTGCTTGTCACACCTGTGTTCAGTGTGATATACTTGGCAGTTCTTCTTCTTCTAGAGAGAGAGCGAGTGTGAGAGAAAGGATGTATTTAAGTGAGTGAGTGGATGGAGAAGAGAGAGAGAGAAAGTAACTCTTCAGACTGACTAGTCCTTGTGACGACCTACGTGAGTTCCACTCCTGGCCTTTTTTGAAGATCCATCCGCTAAGGGAGGGGTTGCCAAATCGCCTCTAGGGCGCCTGGTCACCCTCGACTCAGCCTATTGACTCAAATTTGTGCCTGGTGTTTAGTCTCTTCACCCGCAAACTGTTCAGTTGCTCTATTGCATCCTAAGGCATTCCTGCGGATTCTTGCTTTTCTGGACTTCTGAGAAGCTCATCCTCCCTCTTCAGTTGGGATGGTGTGATTGAGCTTACGTCTTCCATGTCGTGATCAGAAGAAGCCTTCTCAATGTTGATAGCCTCTACATAAGAGTGCAACGGAACCTCCTGTGCTCCTGAAGCCTAGGAGAAAGATAGGAGAACAGCGTCGCTGATTATGTGCCTTGTCAACGCCTTCTGTAGAGGATAGCTGATACCAGTATATCCGATGTCAAATTAACAATTCATTCTTGTTTAAAGCAATCAATTATATTTTATGCATCAAGATATATTTTAATGATTGAATAGAAAAATTTCCTGATTGAGATAAAATATTTTGTTAATTAATTTTTACATTGATAAAACGATCCGGGAGCGTTAGGCTGCACGGAAAAGAGTGCTATCTGCTTTGTCGATTGATAGACAAAGATAGCAACATCAAAGTTGATTGAATACAGCCATTATAACGTGGACCTATCTATTTATGGAACACGATACTATGAAAAGTAGGCAGTCCTAGACAAGTTTTTAAAACAAGTTCTGACTTGGAGCTCTCGAAGTTCTCAAATTTTCACTTGGAAAAAATTTGATAGATACAATAACTGAATGTCTGGAAGAACATTGATATAATCACTGAATGGAAAAATAGTGACAAATTTTCTTGAGAGAATTAGATTCATTGAAATTTTGTGTAAATGACTGTTGGGTTTTCAGGGACTCTCAACAAATCTGTCAGTAAATCACCAACCTTGCATTTATAATTACCACCACCACACCATTACAACACAACAAAGCGCTACTAACAATTATGCTCACTAAATAATTATGTTCACAAAAGCACTAGGTAGCAAAGTTTGTGACAAAGCTGGAAAGTGTGCAATTCCATAACACAATAGTATTTGGCCAATTTTTCTTGATCCCTGGCTTTGGATACATAGTTTATTCTGTATTTTATTAATATATTCATCTTAAACTGAAAAGATTTTCAACTACTGAAACATATATTCATCTGTTTCTGTCGTTTGAATTTTGGTTGGGATTGTATTCTATGAGTTCATAATTCAATTTGTGAGAATATATATTATCTCTATTGTTTGTTTAGCCAAGTTATACTGGCATCATGAAACTCTATAAATAGTAGTCACTTTTTGAAAACGGCGAGTAAAACCTCTCTGCTAAAAAAATTTATTCATGAATTATGTATAATATTCTATACAATGGACTTGCTCTCATTCATTTGTTAGACTCTCTGCATTGATGGAATGAATCATTTCAATATGAGCATGGAATACATAACAATATACTACACTATTTTGTGAAAGTTTAATGCATGTCGAATAGGTTATGAGAATCATCTCTTGCAGAAATTGAAAAGCGATTTCGTCATAATCCAGTTCATCTCAGAAAATTGATCAAAGAATCAAGAAAAATTGGCCAAACAGTAACGCTCCAACGTAATTATAGTCCGTACAAAATTACTTCTGACTTGGAGGAATATGCGGCGCAGAGAAATGGAGGGAGATCAGCCAATCACAGTGATCAATAGCGTAATAGGTAGAAGCGCAGTTGCCAATTTGTCAGCCGTCTGACTGCTTTCAGACAGGATACTTCGCATGTGTAGCATGAGCACATGAACAGTCACTAGAAGTTGGAGAACGCTGGGCGCTTCAAAACGGCAACATCGCGCCTCTGTATCCCTCCCGCTGTATGCCTTCTCTGCTGCGCATGTCCATCCCAAGTAAGAAGTAATTTTGTACAGAGTATAGTGAACAATAATATAATTACTAACAAACAAAATGAAATAAACATCGAAGAAGAAACTTATAATACTTAGAAACAAACTACTCGTGAATTTATCACTCTCTCATTTCTCAATACAATAATCGTCACAAATAATCCACGTATTAACAAACGTCACCACTTGACTTCGAAATTTATGAATGCAGAGGTGGAATATTCTTGATTTTCCAGATCATCATAGTTATAACTCATAAAATCAATCATTAATAATAAGTTATGATCACTGATAACTCAAGGCTCCAAATATGAAAGACAGTTAAACATAATATCGAACGAAGAATAGTAAGTTCCTAAGTTATGAGATGGAAATTCTAGTAGAGAATTTTAGATAAGAGTAGAAAATCCCATGTAGAATCTCCTTTTGGATGATAATAACGAATTATTCAGCAACTCTTCTATTATGATCTAATCGAATTTGAATTATGTAACACATTACTCAACTCGTTTATGATGTGATGTGAATAGATAACTAGTTAATTGAAGCCAGAAATTGAGTTGAGATTCAACTAATACGTCGATTTTCTAATTTCTGTATGGGATTCAATGAGAGTGGGCTGAACGTGAGAATTTTTCATATTTTCTTGTCTTTCTTTCAACAACAGTTGACATCTTTAGAAAATTTTGTTAAGTTATATCATAGAGAAACGATAGCATAAGTAGATATCCCATGGTATAGGGCGTTTATGTCGCAACTTTTACTGTTATCTCAAGCTGATAGTCCACGCAGTTCTTTCCTGTGAAGCTTTATGACGCTGGTAGTCTCTCATATTGTGCCGTTCATACACTATCACCCCAACAAAACAGTAGAAATTGCCAGTAATCCACTTACGCTAACGTTTCTCTATGGTTATATCATGAACCTGTTTCATTATTAAATGAATCGATTTCTAAAGGAGAAGATAATAGGGGTTCCTCGAAATTGATAAAAGTTTTCATCGTTTAAATGTGAATACAAAGATACAAATGATGATGATACAAATCCCTGAGTATTTTTATTTTTTCAAGTTGGAATTGTGTTGAATCTTGAAATTCTGAAGAGAATATTTAAAAAAATAGAAACATGTAACTACAGTGCAAGGTGCTGCCTATAGAGAAGCTGTTGATATCTTTGTAAAATTAAGTTTTAAACGTTATTTGCTCAATACGTCAGTGGAAGTACGGTTACTCTTCACTTTCTCTGAAGAATTACTAGTACCCTTTGATATTAAATTTGATGACACAAAAATAGAACTAAATTGTCTACTATCGAGGAGATCAAGTCGAGAAAATTCCCAAATATACTGCCTAATGCAAGCCAATTCACTTGATTGAACCTATCGCTTAAAATTTCAGTTTTCAAACGTTATTTGTTCAATACGTCGGTTGAAGAAGTAGGCTACAGTCGATACATTATACATTTATTCTATAGAATTACTGGTACTCTCCATTTTTTGAAGACACAGTCTCATAATTATAATAGTATTCAAATGGAATAGAAAACAAGTACCCTTGACATTACTACATATCAATAATAATTTTAGTAGCCATATATAGGAAAAGTGAATATTTACAATCAACTCAAGGACAAGAAACAGACTGAAGTCCAAAACTTCTTTTCATCCCAATTTCATAAAATAAATTGTCCAAATAAAGGTTATATGCGACATTCCAATTCTTCACTGGGTACTAAAATTTCCACATTTAAACAAAACACAAACACTTGATACAATTAATTATCTATTTAATAATTAATTAATTATTATCTACTAAGGTGAAATAAAATAGACTTTGTCAGTTCTACATCCCTTCAAATCCACCTTAATATGGAGGAATTCTACAAAATCTTTGTTCATAGTGTGAATGTTTACAATAGCTAAACATGTACTGTATTCAAGTAGGCCTATATCGTCATACTTTTTAAATGTATTCAGTTCATGAAATATAATATATTCCTGTAAGATATTGAAGACTATGAAAAAAATAAATAAGATTTCGGTTTGATAAGGTTTGATTGTTAATTTTAGTAGCTTTAATAAACTATATTCCGTTTGATTGTCAATTTTAGAAGCTTTAAAAAACTATATTCCGTTTGATTGTCATTTTATAAGCTTCAATAGAACTATATCCCGTTTTATTGTTGATTTTAGAAGCTTTTATAGAACTATATTCCGTTTGATTGTCAATTTTATAAGCTTCAGAACTATATCCCGTTTGTTTGTTAATTTTAGAAGCTTTTATAGAAGTATATTCCGTTTAATTGTCAATTTTATAAGCTTCAATAGAACTATATTCCGTTTGTTTGTTAATTTTAGAAGCTTTTATAGAAGTATATTCCGTT
The DNA here is from genome assembly GCF_014356525.2 of Nilaparvata lugens. Classification (NCBI taxonomy): domain Eukaryota; kingdom Metazoa; phylum Arthropoda; class Insecta; order Hemiptera; family Delphacidae; genus Nilaparvata; species Nilaparvata lugens. Next base: position 12,877 of record NW_024092149.1, on the reverse strand, counting down.
TGATTGTCAATTTTATAAGCTTCAATAGAACTATATTCCGTTTGATTGTCAATTTTATAAGCTTCAATAGAACTGTATTCCGTTCGTTTGTTAATTTTAGAAGCTTTTATAGAACTATATTCCGTTTGAATGTGAATTTTATAAGCTATAACAGAACGATTATCCTTTTTTTTTGTTTGAAGCTCTCTCTCGACAAGTATCATCTAATGACGATTTGAAGAAGACATGTAGCCTACAGCTTCTAGAACGATCTGGAAGAATTTTTATGATAAGTCGTCTCTCCGATAATCATTTATTGAGAAAGTGAGACACGTGCTTTGTATAATGAAGAAAGACGATTTTAAGAAGATAAAGAAAGAAGATACGAGCTGACATTGGTAAAGAAAGAAGATGCTAGCTGACGTTGGTAGAGCAGGAGCAGTTAAGTGTAGAAAACGAAAGGAGTTTCAGCTGGAAACTTTCTAACGGAGGCAGTCCCGTTTTGAGCGGTGAAGCCAACGAAAGTGAACGCGAACTCATAACCTTCTCGGAGGCAAAGGTTAGAGAAGCTTGCAACGAAAATTGGATCTCGATGATTTGTGCTTGTGAGAAGATGTTGATAGTTGATTGGAACATGATGTGGATACGGTGAAGTAGAGATAGATAATGTAGACTGTAGACTGATAGTAATGAGATAGAGAATGTAGGTAGACTTATCTACTGATGGAAATGACATAGATATTGTGATAAATTCTGTAGACTAATAGTAGCCTAATGAGATAGATAATGTAATAGAGAAAATAGTATAAATCTTATGCTATCTTTCCTCTAGGATAATGTAGACTGATAATAATGGGATAGATAATGTATATAATGATATAGTAAGAAAGATATGTAGATTTACTGATATAGTGTAATGATGTCAATAGATACTGTAAGTATGTGAATATGAGTATGACCTATGATGCCAATAGGTAATCAGTGAAAAAAAAAGTTGTGGAAAAAGTATGTCGATTAAAGGTGCATTTTCGTTTGTGCGTAAATTTCCGCAGTCAACGTCGACAAGCATTGTTGACATTCATATTGTCCAAATTTCAAGTGTGCTAAAACTGCTGATCAAATAACTTTTTATTATTGGAGTTTATTATTCGAGAATCAAACATTTCTAATAATATAAACATATTGCCATCTAGAAGTATAAAAAAGTAACAAACTCAACCTCCCCCATTGAAACATAATTGAACATAATCTTTTAGGTTATTTGGACAAATTGAAATCTACCCAATGTGAGATCCTCACCCTATCGTGGTAAACGACGGCATTTACGCAGAAATGAAAACCCAGTTTATGATGTTTAGTATGAATACCATATTTACTTTGAATTATGATTGTGAGATCAACACTATACTTGGTCTACTTGATCTATGAATCACTGAAGATCATGGGACTCGAAGTGAGAATGAGTAATTCTATTGAAGAATATTATGAAATCAGTTTTTCTTAACTCAGTTCTTTAAACCAGCACAGAGGAAAGTGAAATGAGTATTATTAATTTACAAAGTAGGCCTACATTATAGATAACATGATTTTATTCTATGTGTGTTCTTCGAAAGAGGTCTCAGATCGACAAGTCCTCAGTTGGGTTGATAGAATAGGCTAACGGTACCTACTCTGACCATTTTTCTATAGTGAGGTCCACGTTATAATGGCAGTATTTGATTAACTTTGATGCGGCTATCCTTGTCTATTATTCGACAAAGCAGGTAGTACTATCCTTTTCTTGCTCCACAACGATGCCAAATCTGTTTTTGACAATGTAGAAATACGTTTAATTGAGGCAGAGAGTCGGCAACGCTGTTCTTCTATCTTTATCCACTGTCATTATAACGTGGACCTCACTATAGATGTCTACATTGATGTCCACGTTATAATGGCAGTATTTGATTAACATTGGTGATGTTAAACCTTCCAACCTTGTCTATCGTTCAACAAATCAGATAGTGCTATCATTTTCTAGCTCTGAAACGTTGCCAGATCGTTTTTCAATAATGTAGAAATATAATCGTTCAACGAAATATTTAATCTCAATTATGGGAATGTATTATCAAATCATAAAAAATATATCTCCTTGACATTATAACGTGGAACTCACTATATAGCATCGCAGAAGGCCCACAGCCCAAAAATCTACTTATGTACATCAACAAGGAAATCAAGAGCAGAAATTGGAACATGCTGATAAAACAATAAGTGCCGGTTGCACAAAGGCCAGTTAAGTTCTAATCGTGATTAATTCCCATGACAACCAATCAGAGTCTTATCAAAAAGACCTTTTCTGATTGGCTCTCGTGAAATTAATCACGGTTAACCGGCTCTTGAACAACTGAGCCTACGAGTTCTGGAAGAGCCAGTAACAAAAGTTTTGGGAATGCACCAAAATTGAAACTATTGGTGTAAAATTGAACAGAATAATTTAAACATGCTGATAAAACAATACAAGAGTTCTAGGAGGGTCAATCAGAAAGGTTTTGGAAACGAACTAGAATTGAAACTATTTATGTGAAACTAAACAGAATTCAAACATGCTGATAAAACAATATAAGAGTTTTGGGAACACCAATAAAGAAAGTTTTGGTAACGCACCTTCCAACCGCAACTGCGCCAAGTCCTAGAGCAGCTCCTCCGGCCACCAATCCAAGAGCAGGCAGGAAGACAGATGGTGTTCCCCACAACCCCCAATTTATCCTTGAATGAGTGCATTTCGCGATCTGTACCTGGAATTTGGTAGAAACAAAGAACAAAATTAGTTCCAACATTTAATATAGCACTTGGGTTTTATAGCCCCCCCAAAAATCTATATTTATTTATTTATTAAATCATTCAGAATTACACAACTTCCAGAAAAGTACGACAGGCTTATAAGCCCAAAACGGTTCCAATTCTGATTTATACAACAGTCCAAATGTAGCTAGGTTATGTGTCACTTAGGTTATATTGCCCTTCTTCAACTTGTGTAAGTTTAGAATTCTTTACGGACTATTGTATCATTTGATGATTGGTATGACTGTAGTATTGTACATAATATAAGTACATAGACCAAATAGCCCGGTCTCACAAGTTGCCAAACTATCATCATGCGATAACTGAAAACAATTCACATATGTTACTACTGCTTTTATGATTAAGAGGCCCGGGTTCAAATCCCGGCCCGGGCAAGATATTAATCACGGGCCACTCCCGTGTTTTGGATGTACACGTTGATCCGTCAGTCCCGGCTGCCTAAAAATCAGTCGTTGAGTCATGTTAGAGGTCCTGAAATTGATCAGTTGCGACCTAAAAACTCTGACACTAGACCTGAGCCAGCCAGGTCACTCGATATTATTATTATAGTTACAGATGTAACTGCTTGTATACGTGATGAGTATTTCACAATGAGTATTTCACAATGAGTATTTCCTGTAATAATGGATAGTAACAATAGCTTGGGATATATTCCGCTGTACTATGAAAACTTCTTGTCATCCTCTAACCTCATACACATAGGCTCAAATCATACTTAAGGGACTCAGGTCGAGAAGAGACTCGACTCTAATCAAGAGCATTTGTTTTCAAATGGTGACTGTCGCGGAGACTAGAGTCGACTGGTCTGAGTGTCACCATTTGAAAACACATGCTCTCGCCTGGAATCAAGTCTCTTTTCGATCTGAGTCGCGTTAGTGTGAGTTGTGCTTGTGTTTGAGATGTGAGGTTTCAATATATACGAGGGAAGATACTGAATGTTTGAGATATGTACCATATTGACTAGAGTCATAAAATCAAAAACTATACATTGAGATCTAGAAAGTCAGAATCTAATTAACATAAGTTCGCTATCCTAGTCTCTATTTGGACAAAGCAGATAGCTCTGTCCTTGAGAATCCACACCGTTGTTTAATGACTATGAAGAAATAATATGATGTACTAATTAGATATTGCATTCCAATCATGAAATGTATTATTTAATCATGCGAAGATGATTGATAAGAATATAATATAAAATGTGAGATGATATATAGATCATCATTCAATCAGCAATTTATATATTATTCTCTATTCTATCTCATTATTGACCAAGTGAAGTGAGGTCTAAAATTCAAGTCGACAGTTTTGCATTTCTCTTTATGTTTATATGTTTATATGTTGCGCATTTACGGCGAAACGTGGTAATAGATTCCATGAAATTTGACAGGTAAGTTCCTCTTTTAATTTCGCGTCGACGTATATACAAGGTTTTTGGAAATTCTGCATTTCAAGGATAATATAAAAGGAAAAGGAGCCGCCAATATTAGAGTAAAAATCAGACTTTAGAATTGTTAATCATAAATCAGCTGTCGAGTGGATTATAAATTGCATGCAATGACGCATGCGATTCAATATCTAAATGTAACTTAGTGAAAAAACAGCTGTTGTGCAGACTATTCATTGCATGCAGTGAGGCATGCAATTGATAACTTGTAGTAGCATAGTATCTCCTGACTTTTCTCTGCTTTCAACTCGGTAACAACAGCATAGCTGTTATACACAGATATCTCGCCGACACGACAGGACAGGACAGAATTTACTCTGATGGACAGTATTAGAGGAGACTGTGGTTTATAACTACGCGAGGTCTACTGTTCACAGAACTACTAGTTAAATCACGATAAGATAAGTTTCCTTGACAAAAAAGTGAGATGATGATGATAAATCGATCGTTATTCTATCAGCAATTTATATATTATTTTCTATTCTATATATTCTTAATTGAAATATGATTTGGGAATTGAAAATTTTGTTACAGCTTACCTAATCCAAGATTGTGAGAGACCTTCTGTGTATGAGATGATGATAATATATCGATCATCATTCAATCAGAAATTTATATATTATTCTCAGTTCTATATTCTTTATCATAATTTTGATTTGGGAATTGAAAACGGGGTTTCCAGCTCACCTAATCCAAGATTGTGGGATATCTTCTGTGTAGCCTCAACTAGGGGCTCCATGACAGGCCGGGTCATCTCGGTCATCTTGTCAACTCCAGTCTGTACATGCTCTCTGATGGTGTCGCCAATCCTCTCCCAAAAGGGACGGTCTCGGTTGTCAACGACGCTGCCGCTGTACACTAGTGCCTCGGGGTATTTGCTGTAGTACTTGAGGTTGCCGCTGGGGCGCTCTGTGATGTAGAACTGGTGACTGTTGATGAGGGTGTGAGGGGGGTCGATCTTCTTCGGCCGGGGGGCTGGAGGGCTGTGAGACCTGGTGACAGAATTCAGTGAATATTCAGAAATTGTGACAATTGTTCGATCATATTTGGAGATTCTCAGATATTGTGACAGTTGTTCAACCATAATTATATAACACCATGAGAAAAGGGTTTGAATTTCTGTGTATTTTAAGAGTATTTAGATATTTTACTCCGCTTAAGATGATTTATTCATTTATTGAAACATCACAATGTATAAGCATACTGGAAAACACCAAAAATTGCACCCTGATCAAACAATTACAAAGATTAAAAATAAGAATTTACAAAACACACGATGCACACATGAGGTCTAGGCTTGTGCGTGGGTAATGAGATGGATGGTAATGATTGTGGTATCCATTCAATCATAATTTATTACAGCATAAAAAATAAGAATTCAGAATTGATCGAATTAATATATTTTCGAGAATACTCGAACCCGTATTGTGATATTCATTTATTTATTTATTTATCGTACAAAATACTACAATCATTATATAAATATTATGAAATTGGAGGGAAAAATAGGCTAAGCCTGTACTATTTCTCTCCAAAAATTTTGATAAGAAGTTAATGTTGTCCAAAGTTTGAGGTTATGGTAGAAATTGCAGAAATTCTATTTGCAAAGGAAATTGCAGAAAATCGCTCCGTAATGATATTATTTGTTTTAACCAATAATTATATCCATATTGAGGAAGTAGAAAATATAACCTTATTTTTTCGACCTATATTCATGAAAACTTTGCAAAAGGACAGTTTTTGGTTATGCCTATCGATCACTCCTTAATCATCTACAATATTATTAATTTATAATCAGATGAATAAATGAACGATGACAAATTGTTCAACCAATTCAGTTGAATGTTTAATCACAATAGCGTTTTAAGAAATCCTCTAAATAATGCTTTCAGAATTCGATTCAATGTCGGATTGAGGGTGATTATTTCAAAAATGTTCATTCCCATATAACTGAATAATTGATAAGTTATTATCAATAATAATGTATACATGATCATGCAATATTGATAATACCTTAATGTCTTTTCAGACAGTCAGCCATAATCTTCCCATTTATTAACTAATTGGGATACTTATGAGAACAAATGATAATTAGCGTATTCCAATTTGCTTATGAAATACATGAAAATGGTTTTTCACTTAATGTAGTCTTCCTGATGGAACAAACTCTTCCTGACAGGGACTAACTGTTTATAAAGATGGATTCGAAACGTTTTGTCATCAGCCAATGAGAACGTGCGTTAGTGCTGTAGGTCTGGATTGCACTGGAAGCTCCAAAGTGTACTCGCTTGTGATTGGTCATCAAAGCTGTATGCCGTAGTAAACTTCGCAGTTGCCATTGAAAGCATCATTCACCAATAGAATTGCAGAAATTCCATTTGCAAAGGGAATTGCAGAAAATCGCTCCGTAAACTATTTACTTGCTTATCTATAGTTATTTTTTCTACGTAATACTTTGGTATGATTTGTGATGAGTGAGTGGTCATCAATGATGATAAATGATTACTGAGTATTACTAATTATAAATACAGTAAAAGTGACAAGACACATCGTTTATCCAGTCAATACACAAGTTAATTTAGAGTGAGTAAATAATCAATCGAAAGACACATCAATTTAGTTATCAATTACAGTTGAAGTTCCACAACAATGAATTTTCTAAGTTAGAGATAATATTGATAAATTAAGGTAAATGGTAAGTGTGAAGATGATAATGACCTTTGTGAGTGTTGGCGTTCAACGAGGGGGGTGGGAGCTACAGGGGGGACCCTAGCCTCGTCCTCCAGACCGGGTTCGAAGGCAAAGGGCGATCGGTCAGCGTGGATGTCGTGGGAAAAGTAAGCCAACGCCTGGTCTCTGCCTCCTGCTGGGTGGTCGTCGAATTGCTCGTCAACTGCCACTCGCACCCTGTCGAAGTAGCCGAGAAATGGATTCCCATTAATTGAGTTATAAATAATGGTGACATAAATACGCAAGTGATAATTTCCCTGTCGAACACAGATGTGGGTCTGCACATTAATAATAAAATACCTAAATTAAACCTGAACTACATTCAATGTAACACTGGTAAATTTATAATTATCAATTTTTTAAAAAAAGTTTATTTCTTGTGTAGAGCGTGAAGGTCCTACTATTCTAAAGTCTTTAAATTATTCTCATTTTAAGAGAAGTGCACTCCAACAGGGCTTATGCCTAGGTGTGCCCGTATTTATTTCGCTTTATGTTTTTGTCCTCTAAAGCAAAACATATAATTTTCATTAGTACGTTTTTCTGTATTTTTAGCTAGTACAATGTTTTGTAATAATATTATGTTGTGCAGAATGAATTATTTCTTGAATTGAATTGAATTGAAATAAAGTAGCATGAGAAAAAATAATATAAATCTATTCACAGAAGCCTGTTCAATATCAATCGTACTCAAATGACACAGGAAATATCTGGGCTATTAATAGAGATTAATTTTTCTTCAATTAGTAATACAGTTTATCATTTTTCTATCAGTTTACCCGTATTGAATCCACCCACATTGCGATAAATAAAATAAATCTGTGGATGAATGAATTGTTTTGACTCCTACTACGACACGCCTCCAAACTCCCACTTCTGTCTTCTGATTGGTTGACACTTCCAAGTGACTGTTTCCGAATTCGGCTACTAGATAGCAACATGTGCTGGGTTAATTCATAGTACATTGCTGGTACATTCTCATAGTTCACTGATTTTTGAAATTGAATTCCTTAGATTAGATTAACGTAATCATAAGTGAAAATGTCAAGTCCATCCTCATGTGATGAATAGATAAATCAGAAGATGAATGAAACAATTGTTTTATTAATTGAAAAATGAATATAAAGAATAATGTTTCGATTATTTATTCAGTTTTTTTCAATAAAATAATTTTTAAATAAATTTAGAAATTCATTATTTTATAAGTATATTTGTGGAGTTCTGTTTACCTTGACTCAGCCTCAGGAACAGCAGGCTGAACCCCCAACTCCGGGTGAGCATACTGCAACACAGGCGTCCTTACGCCTTCCTCAACTGACGTCACACGCGTCGCTCCATCCGGACCAATCACAGACGAGGAGGCCGGAGAGTACATGATGGAAGTGGGGTACACACTGGCTCCAGGCACTTGCAACATCCTTGCCTCCATAGGTAGTGCCTCACTTGACGCATGCAACATTCGTGCCTCCATCGGTAGTGCCTCAGCATTGCGAGCTTCCATTGGTAGAGCGTCGCTTGGTGACGCATGCAACATGCGTGCCTCAAGTGGTAAGGCGTCGCTTGGAGAGGCATGCAGCATGCGTGCCTTGCCTTCAACAGGTGGCACGATGACGTCACTGGTTGAAAAGTGTGTTACGTCACTGTGAGACAGTCCTCTCGAGTCCCTGAAGGGAGCCAGGACTGGCACTCTTTTCACCTGTTGAACCAAAAAGATTGAAAAATGTTGATGACTTTCATGACCTTGACCTTCTTCAATATTGATGACTGAATTTAGACTGAACAACATTAGGCTACTGTGGTTGATATAACCGAAAAATTTCTTTCTTATTTTTGAAATAAACTGAGAATCTCGAGTACTAGGTCTGTTCACACCTAGCGTAGCGTAGCTAGAAATACGCCTTCGAAAGACGTAGCCTCGTAGTCCGGTCTCCCATTTTTAAATCTACGCTACGTTGATGTGAAATGGCCAGATTGCTTAACATTAATAGATAAGTCGGCTAGGTCTTCCGAAGACATAGCTGAGCTTTTCTAGGTGTGAAGAGACCTATTCTGTTTAATTCATTCGAGAACCTGTAGGAATCTGGCGTTAGTATAACCGAAAACATTCTTCCATATTCCCAAAATAAGCTGAGAATCTCCAAAAATGTTGAGCTATGAGCTGATTTAAGAATCTGTAACTGTAGAAATCAAGTTCTGTTTGAATGTAGTGATATAAGAACGTTGAGGAATGATTAAGACTAACTAATCAACTATTATTTTAACAGAAGGAATCTATTGTTGAAAGAAGTAACAATGAATAATGAACACCAACAATCGAATATCTAGCAACCTCAATAACCTCAGTCTTATTTATTCATTCATTTTTTACATTTAAAAATACACACATCGAATACATGATTAGACAAGGATCAACAGGCCTAGCCAAAACTGCTCTCTTTCCGACCGAATTTTGATAGTACAGGGTGCGGCAGCTACGATTAAGCATTTTTTAGGAGTAATAAAAAGTGACTCAGGATATATAATGGAAACATGTTTTTATTTTCTGAAGCGGTTCAATATACCATTTTATATTACTTAGTTTTTGAAAATTATGTCCTGAAGATGGCGACCGTTAGCATCAATACATTGTTGAAGGCGATCTCTGAAGTTTTCAGCAGCTCTTGCACACATATCGCGGGGAATGGCATTCACTTCGTCAATAATCCGCTGTTTCAACATTGCTAGAGTGTGAGGGCGGCCTTTGAAAACCCTTTCCTTCAGATATCCCAAAGAAAAAAGTCGCAAATGCTCAGATCTGGTGACCGCGCAGGCCACCCAACATCACCTCTCAAAGAGACTAGGCGTCCCGGAAACATCTCTCTCAAAACGTCTAGTGAAATTCGAGCTGTGTGAGCAGTAGCTCCATCTTGTTGGAACCACAAATCCGCCAGCCCGTGTTCTTCAACCATCTCTTCTAATTTGGGTTGCAGAAAGTTTCTCAACATCGAAACATAACGTTGGGAATTCACTGTCACGGTCACTTCTTCCTCCTCAAAAAGTAGGGGCCAACCACGCCAAATTGTGATATGGCACACCACACCGTCACTTTAGGAGAATGTTGAGGTCTTTCATGAATAATTCGAGGGTTTTCTTCAGCCCAGTAGCGAAAATTTTGCTTATTCACGCACCCACTAAGATGAAAATGTGCCTCGTCACTACCAAAAAAGCTGCATGTGGAGGGATTTGAGCAAGCATTTGCTCACACAAATTTTGTCGGTTGGCGTAGTCTACTGGGCGTAATTCTTGAGCAATCATTATTTTAAAAGGATGAAACTTTAAATCGAAATGTAAAATCCTTCTTAAACTGCGGTCTGAAATCCCCAAGCAAGAGAATGTCGTCGAGCAGAGCGTTCCGGTGATTGTTCGAATGCTGTTCTTACCCTCTGCACATTTTCTGGCGTTCTAATGGACTTGCGACGACAATGTGTATTGTTTTCAGTGTACTACCAGTTTCCTCCATCTGCCGAATCCATGACTGAATTGAACTTGTTGAATATCATCTGTTTGAAATCATCTGTTTAATCTAAGAGAATTCATAAGGCGGCAAAATAACGTAAAAACAAAATCGATGTGTGCGTGCAAGGCTTAAGGCTGTGCAAAGACTAAAATAAACTTTTACTCGTGATATTTTTCCAAGTTTTTGATTCATCAGCTATCAAAATGAAAAAGTTTTCTCGAGAAAACATTTTTTTCGATAATTACTTTTTGAGATATGAGCGACTGGAGTATAACTTTTGGGACAGAAAATTTCATATTCGGTACGATATAATCATTGAGATTAGAGGATGGATTCTTCATGTTATTGTTGATCTAGTAGAACAAAAATTTTCTGAAAATATCAATTTTTGGAAAAGTTATTCAATTTACCAAAAATAACTCAACTAAAAGTTATTTTTGGTTATTTTTAGTAAATTGAATAACTATCTTAGAAATTTTTGTTTTACTAGATCAACAATACCATGAAGAATCCATCCTCTATAAATCTCATGGATTTATCTCTTACCGAATTTGAATGTTCTGTCCCAAAAATTTAAACTTTAAGCGCCCATATCTCAAAAAATAATGATCAGAGAAAAAACATTTTTTCTCTATCATTATTTTTGAGATATGGGCGCTTAAAGTTTAAATTTTTGGGACAGAACATTTCAAATTCGTAAGAGATAAATCCATGAGATTTATAGAGGATGGATTCTTCATGGTATTGTTGATCTAGTAAAACAAAAATTTCTAAGATAGTTATTCAATTTACTAAAAATAACCAAAAATAACTTTTAGTTGAGTTATTTTTGGTAAATTGAATAACTTTTCCAAAAATTGATATTTTCAGAAAATTTTTGTTCTACTAGATCAACAATAACATGAAAATCCATCCTCTAAATCTCAATGATTTATATCGTACCGAATATGAAATTTTCTGTCCCAAAAGTTATACTCCAGTCGCTCATATCTCAAAAAGTAATTATCGAAAAAAATGTTTTCTCGAGAAAACTTTTTCATTTTGATAGCTTGATGAATCAAAAACTTGGAAAAATATCACGAGTAGAAAGTTTATTTTTAGTCTTTGCACAGCCTAAGCCTTGCACGCACACATCGATTTTTGTTTTTACGTTATTTTGCCGTCCTATGAATTCTCTTAGATTAAACAGATGATTTCAAACAGATGATATTCAACAGTTCATTCAGTCTGATAGAGTTCTAGGAACGGCACAAATCGAACGACCAAAATCGATGTGTCACTGTGTAACTAGACTTTAAACAGTCAGTAATGGTGACTGAACAGCAAAGATAGCAATTTCCAATCTTCATATCAATACTTAACTTTAATTTATTCTTTACGATTATTTTTTTATTTATATGAAATATAGTTAAATAAATTTATTCAATTTCAATATAAATACTTCTTGTTTAATTCTTTTAATTTTATCTATTTTTTTTTTGGACAAGACTTTTTGGTTTTTAAATTTTCACCCAAGCTTTCAATAATTTCCACAATATGTAACCTTTTCACTATTCTACCGTTCTGTATCAGAAATTCGATAACTTGAAGTCTTTCCAATATATTATTTGAGACACAGGTTATTCAAGTTGCTAAAGATTCCATTCATCATTAGGTACTTCTTTTAATAATAAAAAATATTCCACCTGTTGAAAAATTTGTTATCTTAGTTTCTCATCGTTCTTATTGTCAGCTTCCTCCAATATTGATTATCACATTCCAACTGAACCTGACTTCTAAATTCACGGACTCTCAAATTAACTGTACAGTATTAGAGATTCTCAGCTTATTTCATAGATTTAAAAGGAAATTCTCGTTTGTACCTAAGACGGTAATATTGCTTCCTTCTGTTGAAGAGTTACTTATCTTTATTTCTCAACTATTAAGTATATGGAGTATCACTATAGTGAGGTCCACGTTATAATGACAGTATTTGATCAACTTTGGTTTTGCTATCCTTGTCTATCATTCGACAAAGCTGGTTGTACTATCCTTTTCTAGGTCCACAACCATGCCAATTATTTTTTGACAGTGTAGAAATATAATTAATTAATGCAGAGAATCGGTATCGCTATTCTTCTATCTTTATCCACTGCCATAATCACGTGGACCTCACTATACAATCCAACAGTACTTGATTTCTACATTCACGTATTCTAAAATCAATTCAACAGTATTGGAGATTCTGATTCTCAGTTTGTTCTAGAAATAAGAAACGATGTTTCCGGTTATAGAAACGACAGATTTCTATAATTTCTCAAATCAATTCAACAGGATTCAATATTCTCAGCTTATTTCAAAAATAAGATACCGTAATGATTTCGGTTATAACAGTTCGGTTAACTACAGTA
>NW_024092148.1:0-17283 GCF_014356525.2 Nilaparvata lugens | reverse complement strand
GTATTGATTATCGAATGGGATAGTTTGGAGTTGAAGTTTAGTTGATTGTACCGAGTAGATAATGGTTCCTTAGAAGACCATTACATTAATATAAGCTGAGCTAAATTAAAAAAAAAATGTTAATTATTCTGTCATTCTTCGTAATTAATGAATGCAATATGAACAAATCTCTTTCATGAGGTGAATCATATAACTTTTCACTCCCTATCATTGAGAAACTGGAAAATGTTGGAAAAATATTCACCTCATGAAAGAGAGTTGTTCATATTGCATTCATTAATTACTGAAGAATGACAGAATAATTTACAATTTTTAATTTAGCTCAGCTTTATTCATCATGAAATGGAAGATGGAAAGAATATGGAATTCTGTGTGATTCATCGTATATCGCGTATTTCTGGACCATCTACTGACAATCAACAACTATGAACTCATTAAATTCATCTTTGAAACATTGATTTACCTATTCTATTTATTTATCCAAAACTTTAATGATAGATATTATACTAATTGATTGAGAAGGAATGTTTTCGGAATAATAAATGCTGCATGACTAAGCACAGGAAGTCCGTACCGTATTGAGATGTAAATGAAAATATTGATGTCAGATAAATTTAATGAATCAAGAAATAAAGTTAACTGTGACATGCTTTGATACCAATTACCAAGTGGAATATTAACGCTCAACTATAACATAATCTTACTGAATTAATTTTTCATGACGAGCTTAAAGAATGATATAGGCTTATAGGATGCAAGATTAGTATATTAGTATTAAAAAATATAAATATGTGTTAGCTTGCTTGCATGATAATCTGTTGGCTAATTTAAGTTTTTTTTGTTTTGCTGTTTACTTGCTTTATTCATAAAATATGATGATTCAGAACGAAATAGTCTGACTGCAGACTTTAGTGTAAATGGATGGTTTATGAGGGTTGACGAATTCAAATTTCGAAAAAGCTACGTATCCAGAAGGGACAAATCTCATATAGATATACAAATAAGTGGTGTTCAATGACATTAGGACGGATGCTAGTGGACGAATTGTTTCCAGGAGAAGCGGTAAACACTCCTACCAGCCTCCCAAAGAGGAAAATAGTAGAACTCCTGTTTTATTTATTTTTCATTTTATTTACGGTTTTAATGGCCTGTATCCGATTATACGGTAATGAATTTATACAGTAAAATATTATTGGTAATGATCAGATATATAAAAATTTAGTTTATTCAATTTCCTGGATGGATAAAAAATATATTAATATTATGAGTAAGAGTAATTCAAACCTACAATTTATAGAGATAATTTACGATTCAATACAGTTTAATACAGCTAAGTTGGTTGATTATGGTTAATGATGAATGAATTCGCAACTGATAAGTTCAAGTAGAGAGACAAGTACTAAATACTTTAGTAGACTTAAGAGGTGCAATACTGATTTTATTACTGATGTTATTAATGATGAGTTATTATTAGAAAGATTATTACGTATTAATTGAAAGAATAAATTAATAAAGTAAGTTATTAGGTTATGGACAAGATCTACGATGAAAAAAGATTTCTAAAGGCATAAACAAGAAACGGTTTATGTTATGTGCGCTCCTCGAAACACGACCGTCCGCTACCACTGCTCCGACTCGACTCCTGTCGGTGATAGTACTGTTGTAGTTTAAAGAAAGAAACCTGTGCCTTTGTTATTCTGAGTAGAACCGGGCGCAGTTAATTGTTACAAATAATGAAAATTATAGTATGATCAAGTGTTTACTTACATGATTAAAGCTATAATGGCTGTCACAAATATCAGCTTGATGTGAACAGCTCAGATTTGTGAGCTAAGTGGCCGTTCTCCAGGTTTTCACTAAATCTCTCCCAAGTTCTTATCACGGGATATCAGTAGGTGCATTACCTCTCCAGATATAGCTGCGCTTATTCGTAATCATCTGAAACCATTTCTTCAATTATTTTTGTATTCAATCTGTAATAATAAATTATGATTAATATATCCCAGCATTCAATATTTAAAAAAAATATATAATTATCCTATTATTTGCTGCCAGCAGTAGGAACATGCTCATATGCAATGATAGGCTGTCAATGTATGATCTTCTTCACATTTCACGATTCAAGTTTACATTTTGAGCTAGAAAAAACATCAACTTCTCTATATATATCTTTTAGAATGCTCTTAAAAAAACATTAAATATCAATATTAAACTTGAGAAAATAAAATATTGAATTATTCTGATGTTGCCTACAAAATATTTTATGAGTTTGATAAGCATAATAGCTACGTGTTAAAATTGTTATTGTTAACCTATCAAAGATAAAATTATGGTAGTTTTAGTCTTATATAAGTGAAAATTGGTACAAATTATGATAAATAAACGTAGGCCCAAGTAGACGAAGTACACCTAATATGAATGTGATGTTTTTGTTTTTTGTACCTGACAATGCTTTGTGCTTATGACAATAAGTTAATTATGCTAGTCGTATTCAAACTATATTTATGGTAACACCTGAACAAGACGTCAAAGTTTAGTGGAGAACTCAAGGGAAAACTCAATTCATAATTTTTACTTTTTGCTATATATAGTATAATCTTGGGAGAGATCCGATCCATTGCTGAATTAGGAGCAAATAAATTCATGAAACTTTGAGGATTCATTATTCAAGATAGTTGCTCAAGTCCTGGACTTAAAAGCCCTTCACTCAGAAAGCGAAATTATAAACTACAGGGTCTAACGTGATCTCTAAACTCCAGAGTCTATTTAAGTCCTCGACTACGTCATGCTCTGACTCGGAAAGCCATTTTCTGACTCCAGAGTTTAAAGCCCGTAAAGAGTATTAAAAGTTAATTAAATTGTGAATTATTTGATAGTTTCTTTTTGATTATGTTAATTTTGATGTTTAGAGAGATTATTTTTTTAAATTGAAAATTTGTTCCTTGTTTTGACACATGGTATATAAACTTCATCTCTTCTCTCATTGATGAAATCATGTAATACTCGTGAAAAAAAATTCTCCCTGAGTTTTAATTTAATCTTTTATATTTTTTTTGGCAAACTATTCATTGAGAAAAAATGTTCCTGTGAACTAACAGAATTGAATTGACCATATGATTTTGACTTAGAAAATTTTGAAACGATAATCAAGATATCAGGTTAAAATAAAAACAAAAACGGACAGCGTGTGCAGACTTTGTTTTTTCCTGTTTCCCTAGCAACAAATTCGAATATGATAAACCTATTCGTGTCAAGGGGGCGTTCGGTGCTATGCGGTTACTATTCGGTACCGCATTCAAACCGAATCATCGTTTCACACTTAATCGGAATTTGCCAAAACGAAACGAACCGAACCGAAAGTGTGTGAAAGTAGCCTCTCGCTAGCAACGATTGAAACCTGATGGAATTTATTAGAGTCAAGTGGGCGTTCGGTTCTATGCGGTTTCTATTCGGTACCGAATTCAAACCGAATTACCGTTTCACACTTATGGAATTTGCCGAAAACGAAACGAACCGAATGAGTGTGAAACTAGCCTGACGACACAATGCAGCCAGCGTTTCCAGAGGGATGGAAACTAGTAAAGTATTAAGAAAGTATTGCCTGTCTCATTACTATTTGATTTCTCAGAATATCAATTCTAGCAAATTAAATCGATTTTTAAAATTACCATATTCAAGTTGTTTTTGATAGTATCCAAATCGAAACAGTACAAAAATGTCACCTGTAAAAAGTTTTCCAAGTGGTTGGCGCACAGTATTTATAAATAAGGTACCGTAAAACTTTGTGGCTTGGACACACACACAGCGTTCTGCGGACAGGAATCAGAGAGGTCGTAGCAGGTTATAAATATGATATCTAAAATATAGATGAAGGCCACTCTGACCGCTTCCCGCAGATTGTTCTCTGTGTGTCCCAGTCCATACTGATTTAGAGCAAAAGCAAAAATACCATTCATGTTAATTGTTCACTTACTTGGTCAAAAATAATGATTGCAACTACCGTATCAGTACTGAATCACATCTTGAACGTTCCATTAGGATGCAATTGTTCAGTTGCACTGTAAAATAGAATAACTAAGGTCATTTAATTTATAAGGAAAACTTGCATAATATTGAATTTAACATTGGCATTAACATTGGGATTGGAGAAAGATGGCTGACGAGAGTGTTGAATCGAATTGTGGTGTCTGTTTTAAAACTGTAAAAGAAAATGAAATGCATTGAATTGTGAGGGTTTTTGCTCAAATTGGTATCACATAAAGTGCGTTAATATAGTGGTAGCTGAATATCGTAAAATAAGTGATCTCGGTGAAAAGACTGTGTGGTATTGTGTAGAGTGCAAAGACAAGGTAAGAAATATCATATCTAAGCATGCAAACCCGGTGACTGTGAATGATGGAAATTCCATATGAACTCCAAAAGTGACGAAAACTTTATTTTAAGTGAACTTATTGACGAAATGAATAAGATTAATGTAAATTTTGCCCAGTTAAATAAGCGAGTTACACAAATTGAATCATCTCAAAGTGAGGTTAAGTGCAAACTTGCTTGTGACAAAATGACCAAAGTAAATAGTGTTCAGGACCAAATTTCAAAAATGGAAAGCACTATTATTTCAAATTTCTATGTAAAAAACCCAGAAATTTTACATCATGACAAAGATCTAATAATTTCTAGTGAAATTACTAGGCCTACTATACAGACTACGACATGCAATGACAACACAAAAGTAGATTGTGATCAACATGCATTTGATCCAAATATAAATGCAACTCAGGACAAATCAAGAAATGAATTTGATGCTTTATTGACAAATACAGCTTTATTGGCTGAGCAAAAAAATTCTGAGGTTTTTCTAGTAGGATGGACTTATGTGACCAAATAGGTGAGAGTGAAATTTTTGAAGATTCAAATTGGAAGCAAGTGACTAAAATAAAAAAAAACCGGGAAAAATAATTCATTAAGCACCCAGAAAAATTCACATACCCCAGTAGAAAGAAATGAAAGACACAAATTAATTATCCCAGGCTGCAAAATCAAACAAAATCAAGACAAATACACATTCAAATAAAAAGTTATAGTAGGATCAAAGGACCTGAATGAAAATACAGGGCCCACAGCTATGCTTGTAGGAGAAAAAAAGGCATGGTTCCATTTAGGGAAGATTAAAAAAGGAACAACAGAGGTAAATGTCAGAAATTTCATGTCCTCATCTTTTCCAGGTCTGAATTTCATTGTTGAAGGCTTGGAGAGTAAAAGTGATATTTACTGTAGTTTCAAGGTGGGAGTTGAATTTGAAAAAATGGAAGAAATCATGGATAGTTCAAAATGGCCAAGATTTGTCACCCTGAGGCGTTTTTTTTCAAACGCTTCCAGGGGGGAGCCCTAAAGTAGATCCCAAAAATCAGGGGGAAGTTCGGGGTAAACTGGACATGGAGCAAAAAATAATATTTCTGAATGTTCAGTGCCTCAGAACAAAAATGGATGTCCTTGAATTTTTCATAGAGGACATTGAACCTAGCATCCTGTGTGTGTCTGAGCACTGGCTGAGAAAAGAGGAAGCTGAGTACTATAGCAATGTGGGGGAACTTGATTTGGCATGCATCTACTCAAGGTGCTTTCATAGAAATGGTGGTGCAGCAATTTTCTTAAAGAAATCCGTCAAGTTTGAGCAGATAGATGTTCAAGATTACTGTGAGGAACTCACAATGGAGCTTGTAGCAGTTAGACTGTCAGAAAATTCCATCATTGTGGTCTCCATTTATCGGTCTCCAGATGGCGATTTTGAGCAGTTCATAGGGCGTCTGGATGATCTGCTGAATGTTTTGACAGGGCAGCATGGTTCAAGAGTGATGATTGGGGGAGATTTTAACATTCATCTGGAGGTTCCATCTAGAGAGAGAAATGATTTCTCTAACCTGCTACGAGGACATGGACTTTTTGTTGCTAACCACCTTCCAACAAGAGAAACTGCATGCTTGGACACAGTAGCCACAGACTTGGAATCATGGGAGTATAGAGTTGAAGTCTTTGACCCCATGGTATCCGATCACTGTGCAGTTGTTTTGACTATGAAACAAGATACTGGAGATGAGCCCCCACAAACCTGGCACTCAAATTACAGTTTCAGCAGCAGAAGTGTTAGAGATGAACTTATACCTTGTTTCTGCAGCAGGTTGAGCGAGATAAATTGGAATGAGGTTATCAGACTGGTCAAGCCTGAATATGCATTTGATATGCTTATTGCTGGGTACATGAGCATTTTTGACTTGGTTTTTCCAAAGGTGATAAGAAAGGTGCCAAGGTGTACAAGCAGGGTTCCATCACACTCAAAGGATAGATCTTGGTTCACTGAAGATCTTGCCAGACAGAAGAACTTGGTGATACTCCTACATCACTTGTACAAATCAGCAGTGTCCCCAGAGGAGAAAATGGTAAAGCATAGGCTCTATGTGGGACAAAACAAAATCTTCAGAGAAATGGTTAGGCAGGCAAAGAAAGTATACACTGCTAATACCATTGAATTGGCTCCAAATAGCTGTAAGGCAGCGTGGGAGGCCATAAACAAACATCGCCCCAAAAAGCCCAAAGTTAAATCAAACATCAGTCCAGACAATTTCAATGATTACTTTGTGAATGCTATTGAGGATGTTTTGAAGAATCTAGATGAAGCTGACATGGACCCTGTGGAGAATGTTACAAATACAGTTCATAAGATGGATGTATGGAGAAGTATCAATGCGGATAGAGTCAGAAACATTGTCAGTGGCTTGAAAAACTCCAAAACACAGGATATATTTGGCCTATCCACTTCTGTCTTGAAAGAGACCATTGAACATGTAGCAGAACCAATGGCTACAGCAGTTAACCACTGTTTGAGGTTGGGAGTATTCCCAGACACACTGAAGCTGGCAAGAACACTACCAATTCACAAGAAGGGAAATACAGAGATTCCATCCAATTTCAGGCCTATTTCAATAGTGCCAATAATGTCAAAAGTGATTGAAACTGAGATGAAGCTGCAACTTACCAACTTTTTGTGAGGAACAACCTTCTGTCCCAGTCTCAGCATGGCTTCAGAAATGGTCGCTCAACAGCAAGCGCTCTACTGTCATTATCTAAAAAGATACAGGATGCTTTTGAGAGTGGTGATTCACTTGCGCTTACTTTATGCGACCTGAGCAAAGCTTTCGATTGTGTGCCTCATGGCATACTGATTAGGAAGCTCAACAAGTATGGTGTTCAGGGTACAGTTCTAAGCACAATCAAGTGCTACTTGGAAAACAGAAGACAAGTGGTCTCACTGGAAGGAGCATCATCAAGTATTAGAAATATGAAGCATGGTGTGCCACAAGGCTCTGTATTGGGCCCCCTGCTCTTCATACTCCTCATGAATGACTTCCCAGACAGCCAGGGGTCCATCCTCTTTGCGGACGACACCACACTGATAGCTAGAGGACGAACAACAGAGGAGGCAGCAGAAAGGTCAGTGGAACAACTAAATGCAGCAAAGTCCTGGTTTACTGGAAACAGGATGAAGTTAAATGAGGAGAAAACTAACCTTCTGGTATGTTCCCTCAAGAGGACTGCAGTGGAGTCTGATCCTGTGAAGCTGCTGGGTTTTTGGGTTGACAACAAGTTGAGGTGGAGTCAACATGTGGCTGAGGTCTGCAAAAGACTTTCCAGGGTTATATTCTTATAAGAAAACTGAGACACATTGTCTCCAGGGATTACCTGGTCTCAGCTTATCACTCCCTTTTTCATAGTCACATCTTGTATGGAATCCTCCTGTGGGGACACGCGCCTTATTGCCATGATGTGCTGCTCCTGCAGAAGAAAGCAATCAGGGCCATTACTTTTGCGGACTACAGGGAGCACTGCAGGCCACTCTTCAAGGAGCTGAAGATACTCACCATCCACAGCCAATACATCCTGTCCTCCTTGATGTATGTCAGAGACAACCTGCAGCAGCTGTCAACAAGAAATCAGATACACAGCTACAATACACGCATGCAACTGACCTGGATGTTCCCCGATGTCGGTTGGCTGCTACTCAGAGAGGCTTCCCATCAGCTGCCTTGGGCTTCTACAATGGACTCCCAACTGAAGTAAAAAGTGCATCACGTGCAAGATTCAGCGCTCTCGTCAGGCAAAAGTTGATTGATAGAGCAATTTACTCGTTGGCAGAATTAGCTAATGAGCCTTTATTTTAATGACACAGTCTGTCTGGTAAACCCGGTCAAGGACGACGACAACAAGTATCAAGTAAGTATCAAGTATCAAGTATCATGAAAAAGTTGGCGATCAAATGAAAACTACTCATTCAAAGAGGGTAAATAAATACAGCGATACTTGAGTACAGGTTAATTACAGCTGATTTTAGGAGTCACACTGGCAAACAAGGAATCTTCCTTCTGCCGGTGTTTTTGCCTCACCTACTGTACTCATGCATGTGAGCATAAATTTAATCTTAATTTATTAATACTATTATCATGAATAAGGATATCATTTTGTTATAATTTCTAATAAAATTGATTAACATTTCCTTAATTTTTATGTTTGTATCTTGTTTTTGGCAAATAAATTCATTCATTCAAGTAGGCTTATAGTTAGGTCAATGCTATAATGCCAGTAGAAAAGATAGGACAACGGCGTTGCCGATTTCCTGTATTGCCACTGGCTCCTATAATAGTGAATAGCTTATTTGGAATAACGTATCTGATGTAACCTAATATTAAATGTACATTCTATTTAATATAATAATAATATTTTATAAGTCAAGAAAAAATATTATTCAATTAGTAATTCATAAATTTTCATGATTTAAATTAAATCTTTTTGTAAGGTCTAATTAATTATATTTTTATATTGTAAAAAAACAATCATGTGAAGCAACATGAGGATAGCGCTAAACTTATTTCAATTTCCAAAGCTATTTGATTTGTCTAATGATAGACAAGAATAGCAACACCAATGATTATCAAATGCTGCCATTAGGTGGACCTCATAGTACCAGAGTTATTATATTTATATTGAGTTACTGTACCATAAAGAAAAAATACCATAGGAATATCAGCGGCTTGAGTTAACAGTGAAATTTAAAACATAAAAGCCCTATACTAAACCATTAAATTAAACACCATGAGGTGTTTTTTATGATATTGTTTCTCTATGATGTTACAAATTACAGTAGTCTGAGTACCGTATATAAATTATCTTTAAACAACCAATCCAATCAACTCTAGGGCTTCAGTGAGTCTGGTTGAATTTCATTCAGTTTATAATTTGGTTAGTGGAAAACTTTTTATAAAACACTGAAAAACTTTATTTTATAAAACAATCTACATTTGGCTAAACCACTCTAAGCTTTAATCTTGAATCATTTCTCTAAATGGATTTTCCAACAAGTAGCCTGACTGCAGTAGGCCTAGGCCTACATGTAAATCACTTATGTTAGCGAATCCTTTTTTTAATTTATTGAATAAATGATGCAGTAACCTAACTACAGTATTTAAAAGAAGATGAAATTCATAAAAATATATCACAATAGAGAATAAGGTCTAAATATATTTAGCCTATTTAGTACCCATACTTCTAATATTATTCAAGTACCTATTCTAATGATAGAACAAAGAAATTAAGTTGCTAGCCTATTATTAATAAATTGAATTTGCTATTTTAAAATAATATTTTCAACTTTAGTAACTTATTCCACATTAAACTTACCTCACGATGACAGTTATTGAGAAACCAAATTCTGTCACAATGTAATAGATATCACTAACCAAAAAGTATATTTTTGTATTATTCCAATCCTAATTATAATTACATTTTAATACATTACATGAAAAAATAATAGCCACTACCACTAGCTTGTAAAACAATACTCCATAAGAAGCTGTTTCTATTGCAAATGTACGTTGCACTTACATTATTATTATTATTCATAACATAACCTATAAACGTAATGCTATTATATTTATAACATATTAAATTTTCTAAAAAAATAATAAAAATGTACGTATAACCTTATATTTCATTAGAGAATATTATATTATCTGGAAAATATCATATTACTTCCATTTATTTTATGGTGCAATCGCAAATCATATGAATATAATTGAAAAAGAACGACAGACTAGGTCCAAAAGTATTCTATTCCCAAATTTTGATAATGAAAAACAAGTCCAAAAAGATCAGCTAAGTTGTTTCTACTGTTTAAAGTTCAAGTCCAATATTTACGTCCAAAATTAATATATAATGAGCTATGAATTACCCTGAATGGGCTAATTAGTCTATATCATTCCAGAAAATAAGTCAGACTTGAACCATTTCTCAATAACAATCACATTACCAGTACTCCCACTTTGGCACTGATATTTTGAGTTCCAGATATTTCCAATTCCGCCATCTGACAAACAAATAATTTGAGTTCCAGATACTCCCAATTCCGCCTAGCAACATATTTCGAGTTCCAGATATTTCCAATTCCGTTGTCTGACAAATATTCGGAGTTCCACCCAGCAACAGTTTTCAAGCATAGGACATTTAACATTGATATTTTGAGTTTCAGATATTTCCAATTCCGCGGCCCCGTTAGAGTTTCTATTGTTGGTAGCACTGATCACGCGGACTCGCGTGCGTGAGCATTATCTTGTTGCTGTGATAGTGTAGAACTGTACAGCGCATGCGCAATAACGTCATTGATGACATCATTATACTAAGATTATTTCGACCAGTGCGCATGACTACTATTTTTATTTCGGCCTTCTGCGCATGCCCGGTGACGTCAAAATGACTATTTCGTAGACTCAAATGACTATTTCAATAAGACTATTTCGTACTAAGAATATTTCGGTTCACTGGGCAAAATCTTTCACTCTGTATAGCTCGCTAATGAAGCGTTTATGTATATATTATGTTTATAAGAACTTTTTCTTATTTTTACCTCTACTATTACGTATTGAATTATTTTACCATAATTGAGAATCACTCTGTATACTGAAATAAATTATAAATGATTTATAATAATAAATTATATTAATAGTTTTGAATAATTTTAAAAATATATAATAAATTTATTTATATATTAAAATAAATAACATATTCTATCATTCCATTTTCAAAATTTAGTCTAATTCTATTCTAATTTCTAATTTCAAATCTATTTTTCCCATCTAGGCCTACCTCTTTCCTTATCATTAGCCCAATCAAATTTAAAATCTCCCACTTGTAACCCATAATGGCTCACCTTCCATCTGAACCGCTTTTCCTCCATCCATCTCTACTACATGGTCTGTGGTCTTGGCCATTGTAAAGGGGTCGCAGAGAACCGCCTGCCCTTAAACCACCACAACCAAAAAAAAAATGGGACTGGTCTGGCCAGAGAATTCGAATTTTAGCGCCAGAATGCAAGACTATAGTTCTGCCAATAGCAGGCTTGTGTTTGCGCCGGCGCAGACCGTCCTGCCGCTTGGCATTGTGTTTTTTTTTGAAAGGCTTCAGTTTTGTCTCATCAGCCCATTGTCTTGTTGCAAGATCAAAATTGTGTT
Organism: Nilaparvata lugens; assembly: GCF_014356525.2. NCBI lineage: Eukaryota > Metazoa > Arthropoda > Insecta > Hemiptera > Delphacidae > Nilaparvata > Nilaparvata lugens. The sequence continues at coordinate 5,731 of NW_024092148.1, read as the reverse complement.
TGTCATGTAATTTCGATCGGAAATTTCTTGTAAATAATTGTTGAGTGTCGTGTGTGTGAATTATGAATATAACAGCGTAAATAGTATTGAATTGAATTGATTTGAATCGGATTTGAATTTATAAAGAATCCAGTTTGAGCTTTGTTCAAAACACAGTGTATGACCTGCAAGTTGAACACAGAAACAACGAGAAGGCAGCCTGTAAGCAAATAACCTGTCTATTCCCTGATTTCGTCCCACCCTGAACCTGACCAGAACACCTAATGAAGGCTTTGAAGGGCAAGTAGTCAAGATTGGAATAAATCTGGTGAGTTTTTGCTCTTTTTTATTGTTCATTAATGCAGAGTTTAACTGTACAAATAACCTGGCTCAAATTGAAGATTAATTTTGCCCCTTGTTTGTATTTGATTATTTGAATAGTAAATTACAGTCCTCTGGTAGCTCTAGCCTGAGCTTTGTTCAGAACATTTTATGTTCCTGCCGAGCCGGGATGAATTTAAATTTTTAATTTTTGATTTATTCACACACATTGGATTTAAGCAGTTTTGTATTTGTCCAATGTTGGCATGTTGAGAATGGTCTGATCCATGCTCAACTTAAGTTTGTGTAGCCTTGTTCTAAGAGCAAGGTTTCTTGTCAATTTGTATTTGTCTGAAATTAAATTTATTTCAGTTGAAATTGTAATTTCCTAAAACTAGCCTCATTGTGCTCTGTTTTAGGAATTTTGTTTGTTTGTTGGAATTTGTATTGTCCATTTTTTATACATGTTAGTGAAGGTTAATCACCAGCATGATTTTGTTTGTTCAATTCAACAAGTTATCGTTTGTTTGTGAGTTGTTGGAAGAACATTATCTAATCATATAGTTTTGTTCTCAGCAATATCTTGTGAATCTTGTTAATTGATAATCAAAGTTTAACTTTGATAACTTACTAGTCGTGATTCTTCCTTTCATCTAGTTTTTGAACTCATTCTTGTTTTATTGTCTGTTGTTTGTATTGTCGGGGCTGAATTGTTTTGTGTATGAGTTCAAGATGGAGGAAAAATTACAGAAACAAATCAGGGTGCATCGCGCTAAACTGGAACAATTGTATGCCAGATTGCAAAGAATTTATGACCTGTCTAAAAATGTCTCTGATCCAAAAGTTGCTGAGCAATTTTCAATCTTGTATCCTCGGGTGTCTCAGACCATTTTGGATTATGAAAAGACAGAATTAGTGGTTAATGAGTTGGAACTTGAGTTGAATAAAGATCATGTTGTAGCATTCAACGACTCACACCTAGATCTGTTTCAGTATATTGAAGTAGCGGCTAACACTCTCAAACAGAAAGAGGCGACTGTTGCTATTGCTCAATCTTTGGCAGCTACAGCAGCTAGTTCACAGCCGGTCATGTCCGAGTCAGTACTGCCTAAAATCGACCTTCCGAAATTTGATGGGAACCAGACTCAATGGTCGGTGTTTTATGAACTATTTAAGGCATTGGTACATGACAACAAAAATTTGAATGATCAGCAGAAGGTCCAATATCTTGTAAGTAGACTTACTGGACAAGCAGCAAATATTTGTCATCATTTGCCACAATTGGCTAACAATTATCAAATAATTTGGCAGGCATTATTGACCCACTATAACGATCCACGGGCGCAAGTCAATGCCTATTTCAAACAAATTTTTGAATTTCGTCCAATAAAATCAGAATCCAAGGCAGGTTGTATTGCGATTTTGGATGGGTTTTGCAGTTCAATCAATGCATTGAAGATATTGCGACTCATTGATTTGTCAGACTCGATATTCCTCTATCGTGGCTTGAGATTGCTGGATCCAAGTTCTCGTAGAAATTTTGAATCGGCCGTCTGTGACAAGGCTATGCCAACTTATACCGATTATGTCAAGTTCATTGAAAAACAAATTAAGACTCTTCCTTCTGATGAGAAACAGACTGAATCGTTTAAAATGAAGCACAAAAAGGATAATAAATCAAAGGTGTTTGTGTTCAATCTAATGATTCATCTAACGATGCATCTAGTAAAAAGCCCAATTGTCTGAAGTGCTCAAAACCAGGTCATCGGTTAGTAGATTGTGCAAGTTTCTTGAAAATGACTCCTTGGGATCGTTATTGTTTGATTAAAGGAAAGTTTTGTTGTTTTCGTTGTCTTGATGTGGATCATTTGAGTAGAGATTGTCGTAGTAAAACTCAGTGTGCTCAATGTCGAGAATCTCATCATTCTTTATTGCACTTTTCCAGATCAAGTTCCAATGAAGGTGTTGCGTCCTCGTCGAACTCCAAGGCAGGTGGCACATCACCTATTAGTTGTTGTTCTACATCCAACGATGTAGAAAATTCGACCGTTGTGTTGTCGACCGTCACTGCACATGTTCGAGATTGTAATGATCAGCTTTGTGATGTTCGTTTCTTGGTTGACATCGGGAGTCAGTGTCATTTTGTTACAGCCAAATTGTGTCGGCGTTTGAGACTACCATTCCAGCCCATGAAAACCGTTGTTCGTGGATTCGGTGGTGGTACTAGTGAAGTTCGAGGTCGTACTTGTGTGTCGATTCAGTCGAAGTTGGATCCTACCGTCAAGTTTTCGATGGATGCCACAGTGGTAGATAAAGTCATCGACAAGTTGCCTTCTTGTGAAATCGACAGATCCAAACTTCATCATCTTGAAAATCTCACACTGGCTGACGACAAATTCTACCTTCCTAGTAGAATAGATGGCATCATTGGTGCGGAGTTAGTTCCTCACTTGCTACGTGGGAGTCCTAGTACAGGTGAATCGCACGAATTGATGACTGTTAATAGTGTCTTTGGTCACATTCTGATGGGGAGAGCGCCAATTCTCACTTCAACAAAGAATGTGTCGAATTGTTTTACAGCCATCTGTAGTCCATTCGTTAGTAGTCCATCGTTGGATAGTTTTGTGGAACGTTTTTGGGAGTTGGGTCACATGTCATTTGTAGCAGATCAGACAGACCGAGGTGGTTACTACATACCGCATCACACCATCGTGAAAGCAAGCAGTACTACCACGCCCATCCGAATTGTATTTGATGCTGGTTCCAGAACATCATCTGGTTTGTCATTGAACCAGGTTCTTCATGCTGGTCCCAAATTGCAGACTGACATTTTTGTTTTGTTAGTTAATTTTCGTTTGTTCCCAATCGCACTAACTGCCGACATTAAACAAATGTATCGACAGATATTAGTGGAGGATTCCTGCCATCATTATCAGCGTGTATTGTGGAGATTTTCACCGGAGGATCCAATCGAAATTTATCAGCTCAATTGTGTTGTTTTTGGTGTTTCAAGCTCTCCATATTTGGTGCTTCGCACCATCCACCAGCTTGTAGAGGAGGATGGAAATCGTTTTCCAGCAGCCAATGCGAGAATACCAAGAGACATGTTCATGGACGACTTAGTCACATCTGTCGCCACAGAGTCAGAGGCCACGGAGCTGTATTGTCAGTCCAAGCAGCTGTTTGAGGGAGGAGGTTTCTCGCTCACAAAGTGGACTTCAAATTCACCATCAATGTTGGAGAAATTCTCAGAGGAAGAGAAATCGTTTTCGTACAAGGATTTTGAAGCAGACAACTCCTTAGCTATCTTGGGATTGAATTGGCAACCTAGTACTGATCTGTTTCAGTTTTCAGTCAAGAGTGGTGAGGTCGTCGCTACTAAGCATTCAATTCTGTCAGTGATGGCTCGTATCTATGATCCACTTGGTCTCTTGTCACCGTTTACATTATTTCTAAAATGTCTTGTCCAGAAACTGTGGAAATTAGGAGTGGATTGGGACGAGAAGCCGCCTGAGTCTATATGCACTCTTTGGGAGAATTGTCAAAAAGAGTTGCCTCTATTGTTGAAATTTGCTGTTCCATGTCACGTTGGTTTGTTTCAGGATTCTCACATCAGTTTGATTGGTTTTTGTGACGCATCATTGTCTGGTTATGGTGCAGTTATCTATGTGAAGTCGCACAAGGAGAGCAAGGAGTCAAGAGTTGTATTATTGTGTTCAAAGTCCAAGGTAGCACCATCTAAAGTTGTTTCAATACCTAGTTTGAAGTTGTGTGCGGCACTCTTGTTGGCAGAACTCATGAATTCAGTAGTCACTATTATTAGTGAACGTTGTCATGTGTCTCGTATTGTCGCACTCTCTGATTCTACAGTCACCTTGTGTTGGATTAATGCTCCATCCGTGAAATGGCAAACTTTTGTTGATAATCGTGTCACAAAAATACAGGATTCTTGTATACAGGAGTGGATGCATGTTGCCGGAATTGAAAATCCCGCTGACTGTTTTGTCTAGAGGTTTATCACCAGTTGAGCTTGTGAACTTTCCGTTGTGGCTCTCAGGTCCATCATGGACAGCAGAGGACGAATGTGATTGGCCCGTCCGAACTCAAATGGAAGAGATAGTGGATCCACCAGAGGCGAAAAAACCGTCAGTGTTGACAGTCACAAAATCTCCTGATTGTAACAGCAATGCAATATATTCATTGATTGGTCGTTGTTCGGATTATGGTCGTCTTTTGAGAATTGTAATTCTTGTTCTCAAATTCTTACAAATCTTACCCCAATCAGAAGAATCAGATTTCGATGTTGCTGAGAGGTATCTATGTAAAGTGGTACAGAAGATACATTTTTCATCTGAATTTGTGCAATTATAGAAGGAGGAAGATTGTTCTATGCGCCTATGTCACCTGTCTCCATTCATTGATAGAGGTGTGATTCGCGTCGGCGGTCGTTTGTCTCATGCTGGACTTGAATTTGAGACTTGTCATCAGATGATCTTACCTAAATCTGACTCTTTTGTATCGATGTTAATTGATTATCATCACAAGAAGAATTATCATGCTGGACCTTCGTTATTGTTGTCCTTGATCAGACAGAAATTCTGGATACTGTCTGCTCACTCTATTATTCGTATTTGTGTCTTTAAGTGTAATCGTTGTTTTCGTGTTCGACCTAGTAATAATGCAATTATTCCGAAAATGGGTGACCTGCCTGCTTGTCGAGTGTCAAAATGCAAACCATTTGAAAATTGTGGTGTGGATTACGCTGGTCCTCTGTGTATTACTATGACGAGACGTCGTAATCCTTGTGTTTTGAAAGCCTACATTTGTCTGTTTGTGTGTATGGCAACAAAGGCGGTACATATTGAGTTGGTATCGGATCTGTCAACGCCCATGTTTTTAGCTGTGTTTCGTCGTTTTTTGTCACGTCATGGACCCTGTCGTGTGATGTATTCCGATTGTGGTACTAATTTTGTAGGTGCCAAGGAACAGTTGCGAAAAATATCTCAACTTTTGAACTTGTCCGAGTTTCAAACCACATTGACTAGTCAACTCGCTGAACACAAAATTGATTGGAAATTCATTCCCCCTGGTTTGCCGCATTTTGGAGGTCTGTGGGAGGCAAATGTCAAATCTGTAAAGTTGCATCTGTTCCGAGTAATTGGCAATCAACTTCTCACCTATAAGGAACTGAACACTGTATTGGTGCAGATTGAAGGTGTCCTGAATTCCCGCCCGCTGTGTGTACTGAGTGAGGATCTGCGTGAACCGCTGGCTTTAACACCAGCGCACTTTTTGACTCTAACACCGTTGAAATCGTTTCCCATGTGGGACGTGGACAGTGTCCCTGTGAATTGTCTCACCAGGTATGAATTGATCAGTCAACTTATTCAATTGTTCTGGAACCGATGGAGAAGAGAGTACCTGCACGAAC
>NW_024092147.1:0-16206 GCF_014356525.2 Nilaparvata lugens | reverse complement strand
GATGAATATTTTTTCATCTGAAAGTGGGCAGAAATTTCATGGTTTGAAAAAGGACTAAAATTTTCATCATGAATTTTTTCATCCCAACATGTATGTCGTGGTTCAGAATTATTATATTCTATCACTCTAATATTACCCCAATGATATAGGTAATATAACTGAATAAAAATATGGTAAAATACCATAGTATTTCCAATTATTATTAAACGAAATGCCAATTAATTGCTGTAAATCACCGGGAAGACTTCTGCTACTGCAATATTGACAACAGGGTAAACAGCTAGATGGAAATTCAATGAGCGTTACTATTCAAAAAATATTTGTCAGCCCGGAATCAACCCAGTACCTCCAAATTAATTGCTGTAAATCACCCCGAAGACTTCTGCTACTGCAAATATTGACAACAGGGTGAACAGCTAGATGGAAATTCGATTCCCGGGCTGACAAATAATTTTTGAATAGTAGCGCTCATCGAATTTCCATCTAGCTGTTCACCCTGTTGTCAATATTTGCAGTAGCAGAAGTTTTCGGGTGATTTACAGCATTTATTTGGATTTTCGTTTAAATAATTATTAATTCATTAGCATTTGAATAATTATTGCAATATCTCAGCTATTTCCATCTATAGTATTTCTTCAACAAGAAGGGCATGACTTTAGTTCAGGAAGCATTTGAAATTTTAAAAGTTTTAAAACTGATTTTCAACTATTATTAGGATCTTAATTAAAAATCTACTGAACAAAAATAAAAAATCTTGAAAATGATGATCAAACAAACATTAACTGCCTGTACGTCTATTAAATTCAACGGTGTTAAAGTGAATTAAAAATCTACTGAACAAAAAAAACTTGAAAATGATGATCAAACAAACATTAACTGCCTGTACGTCTATTAAATTTAACGGTGGTCAAGTGATGTGTCTTCTAACGACGTGAATCAATTATTGCGATAACCTCACTTAACTGCCGTTAAATTTAACTGTCGTACAAGCAACCGGGCTGGAAAGCATTTCAAGTAGGTTCATCCCACTTATTTACAGATCTATCATCTTATATCCTAAGTATATAATCTTATATACAAAGTTTCCGGTAAACACGTTCATATATATAACAACACGGGGCTGAAATTTTACAAGTTTCATCGAAATTTACAATTTTGTAACTACTATTTACAAGAGACATTTCCTCCAAATTTACAAGACAAATAATTTCTATAAATAATCAGTTTTGAGCACAAAACTCATCCATCCACACTTTATTTTGATTTTTAGTTTTAGATTACTGTAGATTCTACTACAAATATTCAGATTGTTTATTGAATTCTACATGTTTATTAAATTAACAATCTAATAGAATCTATAAGGATTGAGTTATTAACATTTTGTTAATAACTTTGGTGTAAACGCAGCTTTAGATTTCAAAACTAGACAAATTTTCAAAAAATATTCAAATATCTAAATTATTATTGAATAATAAGGAAATAAATGAATACATTTTGCCATTAAATTGGTGTTCATTCTTCTCTATAGATCAAGAATAGACTTATTTTCAAATCACTCAAATTTTAAAATTTCATCTCAATTATTTTGTTAAAGTTTTAGGAATTAAAAAGTGCCGGTTGCACAAAAGCCGATTAAATTTTAATCAAGGTTAATTTCACAAGAACCCATCAGAGAAGCCTTCTTTGCTTGGCTCTCCTGAAATTAATCACGATTAAAATTTAACCGGCTTTAAAAAAGAATGTTTCTGTGATTGGTTCTCGTGAAATAATCACAATTAAAATTTAACCGGCTTAGAAAAAGAAGGCTTCTCTGATAGGTTCTCGTGAAATTAATCACGATTAGAATTTAACCGGCTTTTGTGCAACTGGGTCAAATCATGTGAAATTAAATGATTGAACTCTACTGTGTCTAACAAGAATAGTCTTCAGTTATCAAGTACCTATCTTGTTTATTATATACTACTTGTATTATACTAATTTATACTCTTACTAAAGCTATATTTTCGGGTTTATACCATAATTATATCTCCTATGTTAAGTTATCAACCAACAGACTTACTATTAAATACTATATTGCTTATATGTTTTGATACCAGTAATCATTTTTTATATTGCATTTTTCGTTATGATGTCCAAATTCTTTCTACTTAGAGCACCGAGTTGGAGGGCTTTTTCTCCTTCTTCTTTTTCATTTTCTTCTTCTTCTTCTTCTTCTTCTTCTTCTTCTTCTTTTTCTTCTTCTTTTTCTTTTTCTTTTTCTTTTTATTTTTCTTTTTCTTTTTCTTTTACGTCTGCTCCTTCTTCTCCAACAATAAAAACAAATTTAACTCTGAATAAAAATGAGTTGAGACTACTTGATCCTCCAGTCAACCAAATATCAGCATTTTTGTGTAGTTGAGAAGTTGATATTGTGGTGGTAATTATTCATATGAATGAAAAAGACTAAGAAATTGTCAAAAAACCACTGATTTATTGATAATTAGAAAGACCGGTTTCGGTTATTACACCATTGTCAATCTCTGATAATACAAGAGCTGCAGAATTTATACTAGTAGGCGAGTACTGCTATTGGTCAAGGGCATGAACGCCTGCCATTGGCCTAGCTAGACAGTCTCCTCCCCCAACACATCTGTCACACCATTGAGGGGGAGGAGACTGTCTAGCTAGGCCAATGGCAGGCGTTCATGCCCTTGACCAATAGCAGTACTCGCTACTAGTATAAATTCTTCTGCTCTTGTATTTATCAGAGATTGACAATGGTGTAATAACCGAACCGGTCTTTCTCATTATCAATAAATCAGTGGTTTTTTGACAATTTCTTAGTCTTTTTCATTAAATATCAGCATAGCCAGATTGTGTGACGTCACACTAAAAGTGATTCTGATAATTGGAATTTATACCTCAGTTGATCAGAGTTTGGATAAATATTGAAAAAATAAAAAACATAAAACTGGAATTTTTGAGAATGTAAGATGGGACTTAAAGTCAAACTGTGGCTTGTTTGTTTGCAATCTGAAGTTCCGTTGACAGTTGTTGTATTAGCAGTGATCATGCTATTTTGCCCTTGATTGCTACAATTTGATTAGTGAAAATTGAGTTGATTCATGATACTGTATCACTCCAGTGTATGATGCTGTATCATTCCATATGATACTGTATCATTCCAGCATATACTACTGTATCAATATAGTGTATGATACTACAACCATCAACAGCTATCAAATCAGCAGTGATCATGTTATTTTAGCCAGTAATGATACTGTATCATCCCAGTGTATGGTACTGTATCATTCCATAATGATACAGTATCATCCCAGTGTACGATACAATAGTGCTGTCCACGTTATAATGACAGTATTTGATCAACTTTGGATTTGCTATCCTTGTCTATCATTCGACAAAGTCAGTGGTACTATCCTTTTCTATGTCCACAACGATGACAATTATGTTTTTGACGGTGTAGAAATATAATTAATCAATGCAGAGGATTGGCATCTCTATTTTTCTATCTTCATCCACTGCCATTATAACGTGGACCACACTTTACAACCATCAACAGTTACCAAATCAGCAGGGATCATGTTTTTGCCCTTGCTTGCTACAGTTTTATACTGTTTCAGTGTATCATTCCATGTGATACTGTATCATTTAGTACAAGGAGTATCCTTAATTTTTCTCTCCCAATCAGTGCTTCTTTGTGAAAATCATGAATAAATAAACAAATTTCAGTGTTTGATACTGTATCATTCCAGCGTTCGATACTGTATTATTTATTTATTTATTTATTTATTCGTGGAAAGAATCACAAATCATATAAATATGACTAGGAAGGAACAGCAGGCTTGGCCCAAATCTATTCCATTCCCAAATTTTGATAAATTAATAAAATGTCCAAAAAATAGGTTATGTTTCTACTATAAACCGTTCAAGTTCAATTTTCGTCCAAAAATATAGATAAGCTAAAAATTTTGAATTTATAGAAATTAAAACACCAAACCATATTAAAATATAACACTTAATTATCACTTCATATTGAATTAATCAAGTTATTTTATAAAATTTTGAACGCAAAATACACACAACTTCTCTCACAGATACAGTATCATTCCATATGATACGGTATCATTGTTTTTGATACAGTATCATCCCAGAGTATTGTACTGTATCATTCCAGTATACAATATATCATATCATCCCAGTGTATGATACTATATCACTCCAGCTTATGATACTGTATAATTGTTTTTGATACAGTACCATTCCATATGATACAGTATCATCCCTGTATGATACAGTATCAGCGCGGAAAATTGTGATGCGCGCCGCGTCTGCGCACAGAAGCCCGTCTGCCACACAGCAGTCGCTTGAAGGCATGCCTGAATTCGGGACTGAACACAGTATAGATGATCGGGTTCAGAGTGCTATTGAAATAACCCAGCCATAGGAAGAAGGCAATCACGTACTGATGGAACATCCCACTGTCTCCAGGTAGCAGAATGGCCATAATAAAAAATGGCAACCAGCAAATCACGAATGCTCCCGTGATGATGGCTAGGGTCTTGGCTGCCTGTGAACACAGAGAGAGAAAAAAAATAGAATAATTTCTGATGTACACACTCAATTCCAGCTGTTTTTCATGCTTTGAATCTATAGTGAGGTCCACAGAGGCTTCAGAGAATATAGTATACTAGCCGTCAGGCTCGCTTCGCTCGCCATATCCGTCTAGCCAGGGGGCTCCGCCCCCTGGACCCCCAACTGGATCGTCCAAGAATGAGATTAGCAGGCTCGCGTCATCATGTTAGGACAATCCAGTCGGGGGTCCAGACTAAACGTCTGGCTAAACGGATATGGCGAGCGAAGCAAGCCTGACGGCTAGTAATATAATATTCCCAGGATTGGAGTAGCAGTGCCCAATAAATTTTTCCGCTATAAATGCATTCGAATCTTCAACTTGGTGCCAACCTAACAAAGTCAACTCAACTTAATGCCAACCTGACAAAATTATTAATTAGTTGCCAGTTAACAACTGTTTCGAAGAGGTACTCTATCTAGATTATAGTTCTATAGTAACATATGATATGGAAATTTCAATTATAAGTAAGAGAATGGGAGAAGAAGAATATACATGCTAAAAGACGAACTTTAAACCCTTAAGAACAACCCTTAGAGTTAAAATATTGCCAAAAGATTTCTTAGTGCGCCTCTAAAGGGCCAACTGAACATACCTACCAAATTTGAACGTTTTTGGTCGGTAGATTTTTAGTTATGCGAGTGAGTGAGTGAGTGAGTGAGTGAGTGAGTGAGTCAGTCAGTCAGTGAGTGAGTGCCATTTTGCTTTTATATATATAGATTCGCACCTAGAGCAGAAAATGAGATTTTTCCGGCTTGAAATCGGTTTTCAAGTCCGAAGATGTATGCCGAGGACTAGAAAAGATTGAGGGCTGGAATAGTATATTTGCACCTAGGGCCGAAAATGAGATTTTTCCGGCTGGAAATCGGGTTTCAAGAGCCCAGGCCGTAGGCCGAGGACTAGAAAATATTGAGAGCCGGAAAAACATTTTTGCCTGTGGTGCGAGCATTATTTTTCACCACACACAAAATGAACAATATATATATGAGAATAGTTGTTACTAAGCACTTCCGAAAGCAGAAGTGGAAGGTGATAGCTCTAGCAAATCTGAGGTAATCTGAATATCAGGAAATTGTCCAAGTATTTTTATTTTTTATTCTGATTTGTCTAAATAACCTGAAAGATGATGTTCAATTATGTGGGAGGTTGAGTTTATACTTTTTTATTCTTTCAAATGACAATAAGATGATATTATATAATGTTTTAATTATTGAATAATGAACACAAATAATGAAAGTTTTTTGATCAGCTGTTTTTTGATCACCTTTCTTAGTTCCATGTTAGCGGCTGGAAAGGGTACTCTTTCCGGCCTAGGCCGGAAAGAAACCTGTTCTGACGTCAGACGAGAGTCGTCTGCAAACAATGTCTCTCAGATCTTCATAGGGTCTGGAAAACAGCTGCTTTCTGTGCAGTGTGGCGAAAAATAATTTTTGTTGTACACACTCAATTCAAGTAATTTTCCATGCTTTGAATCTATAGTGAGGTCCACAGAGGTTTTAGAGAATAAAGATATTTTGTTACTCCACTAAAAATAAGTAAATTATTAAATTACTCTACTGATTTGGTAATTCTACACAATGAGGTAGCAACGAATTTGAACAAAGCAAGTGAGACTCTCTAGATTAAATAGGTTGAGGTTATTTCAATTCTATGTTATATCCTATTCTAGAATGACTACTCTATTACTCTATCTCATCTATTGTTACTAGTATATTCTATACTAATCTGTTTCAGTGTCTAGTGTTCTGCGAGTTTCCACATGCAATTTTCAAAAAAAAAAGAAAAGAAAAAATGGGGACAGAGAACAAGGTGGAGAAGATAAGAAAATAGAGAGGGAGAAGACAGCAAGAAGAACATGATGGTAGAAAAAATAGATGGAGGGGAAAGGAGTAGATGGTGACAAAGTAAAATAAAAAGATAAGGAAGAAAACAAAAAAAGGAATGTGAGAAGATGTCATGATGGAGGATGAGGATCAGAAGAAGATGAAGAGAGAGAAGAAGAAGAAGAAGAGAAGAAGAAGAAGATGAAGAAGAGAAAGAGGATGAGGAAGTAGGACGAAGTAGGACAAAGGATTAGATGATGGAGCAGAAGTAGCTGGAGAAGAAGAAGAAGAAGATCATGACAACAGGGAAAGAAGAAGAAGAAGGGGAAGAAGAAGAAGTTGAAGAAGAAGAAGACAGGAGAAGTAGAAAAAGAGGTGGGAGTCAAAGGGAAAGTAGTGGAAAAAGAAGAAGTATATGTAGAAAGAAAAGAAGTGAAAGGAAAATAATTGGAAGGAAAAGAAATAGAAGGAGAAGAAGAAGAAGAAGAAGAATAAGAAGAAAAGTGGAGGAAGATTGGGATGAGGAAATGATGTGTTTTGTGTAGTTGATGTATCAGTGTACTATGCTGTTGCTTCAGTTGGAAACATGCAAACCTCTATCTAGTCTAGTCAACTAAATCGGTTCTATATTATCCATGTCCAATCTATATCAACTTCTAAATCAGTTATCTATATTATCATATCCGCCTCTAATAAAAGGCCCTGGTCTAGAATAAATATCCATGGTCTACAATATTGCAATATCAGCTGGTATTTTTTGAAATCTTTCTCACCAATAATGTATTAGATTCTAGGCCTACACTGTGACATTACAATATTTTAGGCCAGGGCCTTGTATTAGAGGTGGCTATTATATTATCCATGTCTAATCTACACTGTTAGATGTATATTTTGAGTAGTTAATGTGTGTTGTTTCCCTGAAACATGCACTTCTCTCCAGTCTACCTTTCTATCCCCAATCTATCAACTTCTAAATCGGTTATCTACATTGGATGTATTCTAATCTACACTGCTGGTGTATGGTGTCGCATATTTTGCTCATCATCTCCTTGCCTTGTGGTTTACCTTCCGCTCGCGCTTGGTCTCGGCGCTCTCTTTGGGCTGCTTGCGCTGCTTGAGGGGCGGCGGTTGGCTGTAATTGGCGCCGGCGGTGGGACCAATAGAACTCATTGGATCGCAGGTGGGCGGGTCTGCTTCGAGACCATTGCCAAAGCTGCCCTTCTCCGGGGAGGTGTTGGCCGAGCTCACGTTGGTGAAGGCTGTTGTTGTGGTTGTTGTTGTGGTTGCTTCAGAGATGGTGGGGAGAGGGCGGCCGATTACGCCGACTACAGCTGCTGCTATACCACCACTACCGCCTGCCGCTCCTGCAGCGCAGAGACCTGTAAATCAAAATTTCAAACTACATTTTTGAACATTTTATGAGTGTTTTTAATATTGTAAAGCCTTTCCATGATTGTAAAACACTGTTGTATTTGGTAAATTCCCTATCCTATTTTTTCAATGGCACAGGGACCAGGGAGTCAAAATTTATTGAATACTAGCAGGTAAAACGTGCTTCATCAGGGTCTATTTAAAAACTTGACACTATGAATCTTGAAGAATTGAAAATAGGCCTAGAAGCATCCTCAGTTAATTGAGAATCTATATTCAAAATTACAAGTTAATCAGTTAGGTAGTTCAGATGTGATGATGCATCAAACATTATTTCCTACCCCCTACATGTATGAGCCATGAGCCAGTTTATTTATTATAGTTTTTTTTTTAACAGAACACTGTTTTATTAGTCGACTCAACTAATAAAATAGTTATTACTAAACAAAAATTCAAATTGGATTCTGCAAATCACCCCAAAGACTTCTTTTTTGATATATTGGCAATATTTGCAGTGGCAGAAGTCCTCAGGGTGATTTACAGCATTTGATTGCTGATTTTCGTTTAATTGGGACTTTTTTTTAATAATAATAAATATCAATTCATTAGCATTTGAATAATTGCAATATCCCAGTAATTTCCTTCTGTCAACCAATCTATTTTTTGTAGCACAGAGGCCTATGCAATAAGAACAAATTGAAATCTTATCGTGAGGTCCAGGTTATAATGTTTGTGTAGGAAGATAGGAGAAAAGGGTTGCCAGATCTCAGCCTTGCCACCCTAACAGCTGATACTGGTCTATCTGATCAATTTAACTGTTCATTATTGTTGAAAATAGTTAATCATATTTTATTTTGTCGAAAAAAAATATTTTTCAAAGATGTGATAATAAATTTTCATGATTGAGATTAAATATTTTGTCAATTAGTTGAATTTCTACATTGTTGATGAACGATGTGGCAACATCGCAATGCGTGGAAGAGATAGCCCCATCTGCTCTGTTGAACAATAAACAAAGATAGCAAATAACACACTGCCATTATAACGTGGACCTCACTATAGTAGTGTCAACCTTTCGGATTTTTGTACCTTCCATGAGTGTTTTTGATATTGTGTAGCCTCTACATGATTGAAAAAAAAACACTATTGTATTTGGCAACTTCCCTATTTTATTCTATTTTCATATGGCACAGTGACCTATAAGCCAACATTTATTGAATATTGATTGATACTGTGGATTTCCTACTTAATTGTAAAACACAGTTCCATTTGACAGCTCCCCTAACCTATTCTTCTGTGTGGCAGAGAGGAGCTGGTTTCCTAACCTCACTCTAATAAAATCAATCAATCAATCAAACCTGACAGAACAATGGAATACTGGATATGTATCATTGTAACTCCACCTACCGGCAATAACCCCGCCTCTAGGCTGAGGCCCGCCCTTTGCTCCACCCCCTTTTGCCGAAGTGGGTGGAGTCGCCACAGTGACTCGCCGTCTGATTCGCTTGCGTGCTGTCTGGAAGATCCGCCAATACAGGAAGAGTATGACAAGCAGGGGCAGATAGAACGAGGCTAGCGTTGCGAATATCTGGTAGCCTATGTCCTGTGATACTAGACACATGCGTTCCTGTACAAAACATAAATTAAATTAATTGTGACATCTGTATTTGTGAAATCATTTTAATATTGAGTTTAGAAATATACATGTATATTATTCATCTGGAAATTTGATAATCAAAGTTTCATTTTTCAAACTAAGGACATGCTTTAACGTCGAGCACTTATCTCTAGGGACGAACTAATTCCGCTAGATTGCTCCAGCTGTACTATTCACTTGCTGCCCGAGCATAGCAGGCGTAAAACCGTGCCTTAAAGGTACACATACCAGCGGCTATTATTGAGTCTATAAAAGAAGTTTATGCATCAACTTTATTTATCAAGAACAGCGCTACAAGTTGCTATCAATTTGAAGTCTATAGAACGAACATTGAATGAGAAAAAGGAGTTTAAAATGCATAAAGATTTAAATTTTTTTTCAGATTTCAAAAAACAGAGTTGACATAATTTTTGCTACATTGAAGAGGAGACTTGCATATTTATCTCAAATTTTTCTGACCAGTAGTTTTTGAAGGGTATGTGTACCATCTGCCTCAAAAAAGTGACTTTTGAAGCCCTATTGTTAGATAACAGAAGCTGATAAAAATATTTCAATTGCATAGATTATGTTCTAAGAACCTGTCCAATAGATTAGAAAAAGGAAAATGATTGAATGCACATTAATGCATTATCAATGCCATCCTCAAGTGAGAATGGATTTCAATTGAAAATTGCATAAATAATGTTAAAACATGAAATGATTGATAAAATAAAGCTTTTAGAAAAGGGATCTTTCATTTTTGAATGCATGTATATTGTTCATCTGGAAATTTGATATTATGTATTATAATAAAAATAATAATAATAATTATATTTGATGTATATTATTTGATGACAGTGTTCAGATAAAGTTCAGAGAAACTGTAAATATAACAAAAAAGGGTATTCTTGAGACCATACTTTGGTTTAACGCGTTATTCAGAGCATCTAGATCTAGAGAATCTAGATAACCAAAATCCCCTTCTTTTTAAAACTTATTTTCTTACATGGGATATTTTTCAACATATTAATGCCATCTTTAAGTGATAATGGATTTCAACTATGAAAAATGGCATTAACATGTAGAAACATGTACCGTAGTAGTGAGTAATAGAATAAAGCTTTTAGAACAGGTTACTCTCATTTTTGAATCTCCAGTTAAATATGAGTAAAAAGTTAATGGATTCTATTATACGGGGACATACAGACTTATGCTCCAGGAGCAAGCACATCTCACTTTTCATCAGCTAAAATGTTATTTATTTGTATAATATAAGGCTGGGCGCCCACCAGTTAGTCAATACAATAAAAGGCATGATCAGACACGTTCAGTCACAATACTTCATATAGTTGCTTATGAAGACATGTCTAATTGCAATGACTAATCGGTGTGTGTTGCGTCATAAGTAGCTATGTGAAGTACTGTGACTAAACGTGTTTGATCATGTCTTGTCTTGTCTTGACTAACTGGTGTGCGCCTAGCCTTACTGTTTCTGTACAAACACAGAATCTGTATTCATGATAAGAATAGAATGAGAATAATAATAAGAATAGAATCAGCTGATTAATCATGGATTTCATGAAAAATGCAAAACTCCCAGATTTGGTTGATATTTGGTTGATATAGAAGTTGATCTAACAAGAGTGTCGTGCTATAATACTAGTAGTTCTGTGATTAGTGGACCTCACGCAGTATTTTCATCCACAAGTACCTGATTGAAACTATAGACCTTATGGAAATACAGCAATAGACTGGCTTCTCCACACATCTGTGTAATCACTTGTCAGCTGATTTATGATGAATAATTCTATAGTCTGATTTCTACTCTAATATTGGCATATGAAGGAGGCTCCTTTTTCCTTTCATATTATCCTTGAAATGCAAAATTTCCAAAAACCTTGTATATACGTCGACGCGCAATTAAAAAAGGAACATACCTGTCAAATTTCATGAAAATCTATTACCGCGTTTCGCCGTAAATGCGCAACATATAAACATTTGAACATTTGAACATTTGAACATTTGAACATTTGAACATTTGAACATTTGAACATTTGAACATTTGAACATTTGAACATTTGAACATTTGAACATTTGAACATTTAAACATTCAAACATTTAAACATTAAGAGAAATGCCAAACCGTCGACTTGAATCTTAGACCTCACTTCGCTCGGTCAATGAGACGTTTCGCTGAAATAGAGGGTGAGTTATTCACTCAAACATAAAATCTTACCTCCACTCTCAGATCAGGGAAATCACTCATCTTCAAATGCTTATAACTCAATAATAGGAGAGAATTTCGCCAATGTGATGACATATTATTGTTCCTTTCGTCAAGTACTATCATTCCTGAGAAATTGAGCGTTTGGAATTTTTGATTATTTTTGCAAAAATCCTGGATTTTATGAAAAACTAACCGTCAGGCTCGCTTCGCTCGCCATATCCGTCTAGCCAGGGGGCTCCGCCCCCTGGACCCCGGACTGGATCGTCCAAGGATGAGATCAGAAGCTCGCTTCGCTCGCCTGCATTTTTCATTTGAACATCTTTATCATATGTTAGGATGATCCAGTCGGGGGTCCAGACTAAACGGATATGGCGAGCGAAGCGAGCCTGACGTCTAGAGGCTTAGGCTATTGAAGTAGCAGTGCCCAATCAATTTTTCCGCGATAAATGCATTTCAATCTTTAACTTGGTGCCAACCTAACAAAGTCAACTCAACTTAACGCCAACCTGACAAAATTATTAATTTAGTTACCAGTTAACAACTGTTTCGAAGAGGTACTCTCTCTAGATTATAGTTCTATATTAACATATGATATGGACATTTTTCAATTATAATTAAGAGAATAAGAAGAATATACATGCTAAAAGACGAACTTTATACCCTTAAAAACCACCCTTAGAGTTAAAATATTGTCAAAAGATTTCTTAGTGCGCCTCTAAAGGACCAACTGAACATACCTACCAAATTTGAACGTTTTTGGTCCGGTAGATTTTTAGTTCTGCGAGTGAATGAGTGAGTGAGTCAGTCAGTGAGTGAGTGCCATTTCGCTTTTATATATATATATATATAGATGTAAATGCCGGATTACCATTGAGAAGTATCTAATTATATTTTTGTATTATTTATGCTTTATTTTTATTTTAATTATCTATACTTCTGATTATAAAATTAAGTGTATTTTATATTATGTTTGAATATGTATTTATTGTATGGCAAATAAATGATTTGATTTGATTTGAAATGTGCCAAAATCCGTCTCAGCAGGATTTCATGAGAACACTACTTCTTAACTGTTAAGGTTGTTATGGCAGCGTTCACACATAGGCTGTCTGAATTGGTGTGAACACCGCCATAAGAAGCAATGTTATTCAACCGACCTGAGACACACGATGTTCCCATCCGGGGTCCTTCCAGCCCAGAAGTGGGGCAATACACACGAGGAAGGAGACGCACCAGATGACCAGAATCATCAGGCCGATTCTTTTGCCTGTACGTTGGTGTATATAGTCGATATTAGTCACTGCCCAGTACCTGAAACATACAAATAAATAACCTTAATTTGGTACAAAACAGGATAGAGCTATCTGCTTTGTGGAATGATAGACAAGGATAGCAACATCAATGTTAATCAAATACTGCCATTATAACGTGGACCTCACTATAGAACAAGAACAACCACAACATGATACAGTATCAACACAATTTGATACAGTGTCATATCAACTTGATACACAACACCATAATTTGCTACAGAACAGGATAGAGCTATCTGCTTTGTGGAATGATAGACAAGGATAGCAACACCAATGTTAATCAAATACTGCCATTATAACGTGGACCTATTATTATAACTTTACCATTTTGGACTTTGTGTAACCTTATCTAAATTTGGGAGAGGAATAGCACAAGGTTACCTTATTTTTTCTCTCCCTATCATTTTCATGATGCACTTATTGTATAAATCAATTAAGAATTAAATCAATTCTTATAGAAAAATCTGGTGTGGTACACTCACACAACTTTCCTTGCTAATTGAACTGTAAGCCTCATTCTCAAACGAGAATAATTTAGGGGAATAACATAATGACGATTGGCGGCAACATATTTGAAACTATGATCAGACTACTGTATATCTGTGTATATAATTGTTTCCAGAGTACTTTTTCCTTTGTGTAAATTGTGAAATTCGATGATTTATATAAAAATTGTCAAAACAGCTGTTCTACAGATGAAATATCTCGACTATGTGTTCTTTTTACTTTCCTTGCCCTATTACCATAGGTAAGGAAAGTATTGCTTTCCGGAAAAAATTAAGGTACCCCAATTTCAAGTTTTCTATACGTTTCAAGGTCCCCTGAGTCCAAAAAAGTGGTTTTTATAAACTGTTCTACCTACCTACTTCATGCACGAGAAGGAGTTCACAATGTCCATTTCTCTAGGATGGGGTGGACCCCCCATTAGTTTCCCAGGAAAAAGATTCATGCCAGTTGATAGAGCTGATAAATAACTATACAGGGTATGAATTTGAAATAAATCGGTCAAGTCATTTTTGAGAAAATCGTGAAAAACATGGCTTTTTAGTAATTATCTGCCATTTTTCTCAAGAATATTACGGAGCTCCCGAAATTTTCCCAGAAATGATACTCATGTCAGTTGATAGGGCTTATGAATAGCTATCCATGGTATAAATTTGAAGAAAATCGTTAGAGCCGTTTTCGAGAAAAACGTGAAAAACATGGTTTTTTAGTCATTATCCGCCATTTTTCTCAAGAATATTATGGAGCTCCTGAAATTTTCCCAGAAATGATACTCATGTCAGTTGATAGGGCTTATAAGTAGCTATCCATGGGATAAATTTGAAGAAAATCGTTAGAGCCGTTTTCGAGAAAAACGTGAAAAACATGGCTTTTTAGTCATTATCCGCAATTTTTCTCAAGAATATTACGGAGCTCCTGAAATTTTCCCAGAAATGATACTCATGTCAGTTGATAGGGCTTATAAATAGCTATCCATGGTATAGATTTGAAGAAAATCGTTAGAGCCGTTTTCGAGAAAAACGTGAAAAACATGGTTTTTTAGTAATTATCCGCCATTTTTTCCGCCATTTTGAATTGAGTTCTATTGAATTTCTTATTCTCGGATCCTCAATGTATAAGGACCTTAAGTTTAAAATTTCAAGTCAATCGGTTAATTAGGAATGGAGTTATCGTGTTCACAGTCATACACACATACACACACACAGACCAACACCCAAAAATCATGTTTTTGGACTCAGGGGACCTTGAAACGTAAAACTTGAAGTGGGGGTACCTTAATTTTTTCTGGAAAGCAATACTTTCCTTACCTATGGTAATAGGGCAAGCAAAGTATAGTATGTTGTAATGTGTGAAGGAGGCAAAATGGGTTTTTACCTGTTGCCTCCATGAATAAAATTATTTATTTATTTATTTATTTATTCATTATTTATTTATTTAAGTAAAAATAGATAGTTTACTATAGTGAGGTCCACCATAGAGGAAAGATAGTATAAGAATATATCCTGTGATAGAAGAAGATATTTTTCCATATTTTCTGGACATAAGGAGATTGAATTAATACACAACAAAATTTCCCCCGATGCAAAGCACGGGTATCTGATTGTCTCATATAATTTAAATATGTTTACTCTTATAATAAAGATCAATTACATTCTTATTGTCATGAGAAATTATTCTAAGATGAATATAAAGAAAAATAAAAATCTCGGTACCCTTTTTGAAATATTTTATCACATGTTTCGGACATTGATGCCATTTTCAAGTCACTGACTGAAATGATGATAATGATGATGATTATAATGACAATATGATTTTATGCCAAAGCATCAAGAAAACATTGGTGTTGCTATCCTTGTCTATCATTCCACAAACCAGATAGCTCTATCCTGTTTTGTAACAAATTATGGTGTTGTGTATGAAATTGAGATGATTCTGTATCATATGTGTTGATACGTATCATGTTGTGGTTGTTCTGTTCTATAGTGAGGTCCACGTATAATGGCAGTATTTGATTAACATTGGTGTTGCTTTCCTTGTCTATCATTCCACAAACCAGATAGCTCTATCCTGTTTTGTAACAAATTATGGTGTTGTGTATGAAATTGAGATGATTCTGTATCATATTGTGTTGATACTGTATCATATTGTCTAACACTATTTGCTATAGTGAGGTCCACGTTATAATGGCATTAACATTGGTGTTGCTATCCTTGTCTATCATTCCACAAACCAGATAGCTCTATCCTGTTTTGTAACAAATTATGGTGTTGTGTATAAAATTGAGATGATTCTGTATCCATTGGTTGAGACTGTATCATATTGTCAAACACTAATTGCTATAGTGAGGTCCACGTTATAATGGCAGTATTTGATTAACATTGGTGTTGCTATCCTTGTCTATCATTCCACAAAGCAGATAGCTCTATCCTGTTTCGTAACAAATTATGGTGTTGTGTATGGAATTGAGATGATTCTGCATCATATTGTGTTGATACTGTATCATATTGTCAAACACTAATTGCTATAGTGAGGTCCACGTTATAATGGCAGTATTTGATAACAATCGTGTGCTATCCTTGTCTGTCATTAGACGAAGCCGACCCAAAAATGGTACTGAGATTTTTATTTTCTTATATTTATATTACAAGTAGCCCTATACAGAAAAGAGATAATATTCTAAGATGAGTTAATAATAAATCTTC
>NW_024092146.1:5000-16535 GCF_014356525.2 Nilaparvata lugens | reverse complement strand
TCATTCCACAAACCAGATAGCTCTATCCTGTTTGTAACAAATTATGGTGTTGTGTATGAAATTGAGATGATTCTGTATCATATTGTGTTGATACTGTATCATATTGTCTAACACTATTTGCTATAGTGAGGTCCACGTTATAATGGCATTAACATTGGTGTGCTATACTTGTTATCATTCCACAAACCAGATAGCTCTATCCTGTTTTGTAACAAATTATGGTGTTGTGTATAAAATTGAGATGATTCTGTATCCATTGGTTGAGACTGTATCATATTGTCAAACACTAATTGCATAGTGAGGTCCACGTTATAATGGCAGTATTTGATTAACATTGGTGTTGCTATCCTTGTCTATCATTCCACAAAGCAGATAGCTCTATCCTGTTTCGTAACAAATTATGGTGTTGTGTATGGAATTGAGATGATTCTGCATCATATTGTGTTGATACTGTATCATATTGTCAAACACTAATTGCTATAGTGAGGTCCACGTTATAATGGCAGTATTTGATTAACAATCGTGTTGCTATCCTTGTCTGTCATTAGACGAAGCCGACCCAAAAATGGTACTGAGATTTTTATTTTCTTTATATTTATATTACAAGTAGCCCTATACAGAAAAGAGATAAATATTCTAAGATGATTTAATAATAAATCTTCACAATTGAGAACAAGATGTTCGACCTATTTCGAGAAGCCTGCCTACTCCATTTTCCCTTATGTCCTCGTTATGTTCCCCTCATTCTTTCACTCTCACCTCATATTCTCTTCTCTTTCTTTCCTATTTCGTTCGCTCACTCTCTCTCTCTCTCTCTTTCCTCCCTATATTCTCTTCTCTTTGTTTCTTTCTTCACTATTCATGAACAATCGCATACTCTATGTTTCGTAATATCCCCGTTAGCTTTCCCTTATAGAGTAGTGTTTTTTTTTATCCCTATACTCTCTTGCCCTTTCCTCTTTCTCACATAAAATTCTCTCTTTCTCTGTCTTTATTCTTTATTGATTGATACAATAAGTACATTATCAAAATGATAGGGAGAGAAAAAAAAAGGTAACCTTGTGCTATTCCTCTCCCAAATTTAGATAACACATAGTCCGGAATAGGTCAAGTCTTGTAGTTGTTCACTCCACAAAATTTTCAGTTTTTAATTATTTTCAAGATGTAGATTTTCAAATTATGATGCTTCTTAATGTCTTTCTCTTCCTCCCTCTCATCATCATTTTCTCTCTTTCTCCCTCTTTCTTCCCTACCCCTCCACCATCTTTCTCCCTTTATCCTGCTCTCTTCCCTCCCACAACACCATCACTCTCTCCCTTACCTCCCTGTTCTTCTCTCTCTTTCAACCTCTCTCTATCTCGTATTCTCTTATCCTTTTCAACCTCTCTCTATTACCTTTTTTCTTTCTCTTTCTATCACCTTCTTCAAAGCTACTTCATCTGCATCCCTCTCTCTCTCCCGCTCCTTTAGTTTTCAGAGTTGCTTTTCTCGACTCTGTAGCGCCTATTCCATTCCGGACTGACGATTCCTTTGTTTGCATTGCCCTCTCGTAGTTCATAATTTTGGTTCACATACCCTATAGACACCACCTCTCAATATACTTCGGGTTGTTTATTTCCCATATTAGGAGCCCATACCGTTCCTCATCTGATATTCCTCAACATTTCAATTGTTTTGAATTCAATTAGGTTGAATTTTATTTGATAGAATTAAATTGTTCAATGACATATAGATCTGTGAATTTGCCACCCTAGTACTCTGCTTTCTCCTTAATATAATAATTTTTATGTGAATCTATTGTGTTTAACAAATGAAGTATATCGATAACTTGAATCCCAATGATATTGTTGAATGAAGTATAAGCGAGCTATTCTCTATATTAAATGTATAGAGAATAAATGAAACGTTGAAGGTTATCGGTAAAAATTGAAGATGGGAATGATAAGTAACTGAAAGGTGAGAAAGGGAATAAGAGAGAAAAGGAAGTAAGGGGTGAGATACAGAAGGAAGAGATGTAGACGATGAAGAAAGAAGATGGAAGTGGATTGTGGATGTGGAGAAAAATGATGAGCGGAGGAAGTGAAAGAGGAAGAAAACACAGCAAAAAAGAAAGAAAAGGGAGAAGAAGAAGAAGAAGACGAAGAGAGAAGAAGAAGAAGAAGAAGAAGAAGAAGAAGAAGGAGAAGAATAAGAAGGAGAAGAATAATAAGAAGAAGAAGAGAGAATAATAAGATAAAGAAGAAGAAGAAGAAGAAGAAGAAGACACAAACAAGAAAAAGAACAAGAAATAACAAGGAGTAGAAATAAAAGCTGAGAAGAGAAATAAGAAAAAGGAAGTAAAGTATTGCAGTTTGAACAGAGACTTGTAATTATAATTTTTCTGCGACAAGACAAGTAAGACAGATATATTCTTTGACATCACAATGACCTTGTACACTTTTGGCGCGAAATTTTCCAAATCTTTCTCATTTGCAAACTTGGTAGTTGAACTGAATAGAAAGAAGAAAGAGATTATTTCCTCGTCTAGTTGTTCCAATTTTCCGACAACAGAATGGAAATGGATCTTGTAATTGGAAAGTTCGACCGCCGGGGTCATGTGATAAAGACAGAACTATCGTCTGTCTCACTCTCATTTTTGCTCCTTATCTTTTAGCGTTCAAAGACAGCTGCGTTGCAATGATCCTGGGCCTCCAGGGTTCATAACAGCTTATCACATGCTGGTAGATACTTTTGTTTTGGTCTTTCAAGTTTACTTATTTCTTCTAGGGTATTAGAGCGATCAGAATACTTTTCGTCTGGTCATTTAGTTTCACTTGCACTTATCTTCTGATAGTAGGTATTTGAGCTAATCACTAGAAAAATATCCTGTGAGGAATATCTTGAATCTTGAAAGCGTCTTGTAATTTCAGCTAACTTAACTTCTGATTTTAAAGTATTTGAAGAGATCAAAAGAAAATATCCAGAGAAGTACCTTTATTATTTAAAATATTACAACGACTAGTAGTTTTGTCCATAACTTAGGTAGTTTTCAAGTTGAAAATGGTCGAAACTAGTTGTTATAATATTTAAAATGATAAACGGTACTACAAGTTTTCATATTGTTCTTATTGATTTCTAAAAAGGAACCCATTCAAGTGTTTTTATCAATTCCATGTATGTATTGGGCTAATACAGTAAGGGTTTTGAAACACAATAGAAAATCACCAACTTATTGATTGATTCATTCTTTATTGATTCATACAATAAGTACATCATCAAAATGATAGGGAGAGAAAAAAAAATAAGGTAACCTTGTGATATTCCTCTCCCAAATTAAGATAAGGTTACACATAGTCCGAAGTAGGTAAAGTCTTGTAGTTGTTCACTTCACAAAAGTTCCATTCCTTAATTATTTTCACAAAGTACATGAAAGGATATTTATGAAAGGAAAGTGCTCCACCACGTTGCCAGATCGCTTTTCAACATTGTAGAAATATGATTAATTGCCAAAATATTTCATCTCAATCATGTAAATTAATTATTTAACCATTTAAAAGTATGTTTTCTTGTAGGTCAAAGTATAATTCTCATTTTTCAAACAAGAATTAGAGCTGGAATATGTATTGCATCACAAATCCTATTATATTAAGCGAGCAATTTCTGTATATCCTATTATATTAAGCGAGCAATTCCTGTATATTATTGGTTATTTTTATATCTGGCTATTCTTATTATATATATATATATATAATATATATATATATAATATATATATATATATATATATATATATATCTATGGTTATTTATGTTTTACGGATCTCGAAAAGGGCTCTAACGATTTTCACGAAATTGGAGCATAGTAGGTTTATGATATGAAAATTCGATTGCACTAGGTCTCATCCTGGGAAAACTCGTGGAGGACATGAAAAGGATAATATCATTAATCTCTGAAAAAACATAACATAATTTCGTCGTCAGTTATTAACAGAAGATGGGAGTGCCTGGTGAGAGAGAAACAGAATTATGTTCAGCTGTTAAACTATTTGCAATCAATCAGCTTATCTCACGAGAAATATCATCTAGAAATTCTAATTGACTTGATCAAAATAATCTTATATGTTGACATGACATGGCATATCATTCTAAATTAGAGTATATCATGATTTTCAAAATTAATAATATTTACAGTATTAAGTGATTAGTGAGTGTTATACTGTTATTCAATTTGGTTTGTGAACAATCTAAATTGGAACTTTTTGTTTTCAAAGTTTGGACTGAAAATTGGACCTGAATTCAAGTGTATGAAACATAACCTACTTATTAGACTAATTATAGTGTATAAACCAAAACTCGGGGAAGAAAAAGTTTTGGGCTGTGCCTGTTAGTCCTTCCCCAATCTTTTTAAAGAATTGAGTTCTGTTTATCAATAAATAAATTACTAGCTAAGCCACTATCTCCGTAAACAATTCCGTAGTGCATTCGTGTGACGTCAGCACAGGAAGGGATCCTACACCAATCAAAACACTAGTAGATTAGATCAGCTGAAATCAACGAATTGTTATTGGTGTAGGAGCCCTACCTGTGCTGACGTCACACGAATGCACTACGGCTTTGTTTACGGAGGTAGGGGCGAAGCTCAGTGCCCCGATATTACTCGTAATACAGATGATAGGAACTACTAAGAGATTACTAGATCTATTCTTTCTAGCCAGTGAATGAACACTGAATATTGATAGAAAAGTATATTCAAAACCATAAATAACTTTTTTTCTGAATTTTCTACAGCTGGAATAGCCTAGATACAGTACTTGACAATCAGGAAGAGCAGGCCTAAATCAGATATAGTAGTTTTGATGGAGTTATATGAATGTATTGTGTTCAAAATAATTTTATCTCAATTATGTGAATCAATATTATTGAAACATTAAAAAGTATATTTTCTTGTAGAATGAAGTATAATTTATCATTTCTCAAACAAGAATGGACAGTTAATGCCAAGCCATGTCCACACTGAACAAATGTTCGACAAACATGTTCGTTGAAAAAGTTTGAGCAAATTTTATTATGTTTGTCGAACAATGTTTGCCCGTGGCCAGTGTGGACCCGTCACCAAACAAAATATTTGTAATTGGGGAGAACAGGTTTTGTGATTTACAGATGTTTTACAGCTGTCAACTCTAAAAATGTTCGGAAAAACAGTAATTTTTTGTTTGAAAAACAATGATTGTCCAAACTTTTTAAAATGTTTGTCCCTGAGCTCCTCAACGAACATATTTGACGAACATGTATGTCGAACATTTGTTCAGTGCGAACACGGCTTTACATCAGATGTACTGGTTTCGGTTATCCTCTATAGGAGGCAGTGACATGGCAGATAATCGGGGATGCTGTTCTCCTATATTTCCTCCATTGCCATGAAACTCATTATAAATATTCTTATGAAGTTTGAAATCTTCAACCCGCAGCACACCTAAGCACGATAATCTCTCACTGAACTCATCTATCGCTGATTGCCAGCAAAGTGATCCTCATAATAACTTCTCGAAACTTAACCAAGTTGAGATCAGAACTTTTGCAACTTAGACTCATCAGCCTCGCAGCATCTCAACCCCGCAGGTTAATTGACCCGCGTAATCATACTCATTTAAATCTCTGACACGCAATCTCCGTTTTTGACGAAGACGAAGATGAACGGAGGAGAGTGAGAAGAAAGAGGATAAAAAGGAAGAAGGAAGAGAAGGAGAAAAGGAAGAAGAGAAAGGAAAAAGGACTGATGAAGAAGAAGAAGAAGTAGAAGAAAAAGGAAGAAGGACTGATGAAGGAGAAGAAGAAGAAGAAGAAGGAGGAGGAGGAGGAAAAGAAGGAGGAGGAGAAGTAGACGGAAGAAGAAGAAGAACAGCGAAGGAGTGAGGTACGATGTCTTTAAATTGATTTTGGAAGTTGAAAAAGAATGTAGAAGAGAGAAAAAGACGGGGTCGAAAAAAGGATGTGGGGAGAAAGAGAATGATGAGGAAGAGAGTGGAAGACGAGGGAGAAGGAGTGGAAAGGAAATAGAGGAATGAGTGGAGAAAATGAATTTCATCAATAACATGAGAACCGCAGTTGCCGACTTATAGTACGAAGAAGGCAGGAAAAGGTGAAGAAGAAGAAGACATCATCTTCCATATGAAGGTGGAAAGGAGAAGCGAAATAAGAAGCTGGGAGTAAAAAGTGGAAGCTGAGAAAGAGGAAAGAAGAAGAGGAGGAAAGGGAGTGGAAGATCAAGATGCAGGAGGAGGAGATGTAGAAAATGGAAGGAAATGAAAGTAGATGCTGGAGAAGAATAATGAGAGGAGGAAGTGGAAAAGAATGAAAAACAACAACAAAAAAGGGGAAGAAGAAGAATAAGAAGAGACAGAGGATGGAAGAAGAGTAAAGAGAAGAAGAAGAATAAGAAGAGACACAGGATGGAAGAAGAGTAAAGAGAAGAAGAAGAAGAAGAAGAAGAAGAGGAGAAGGAAGGAGAAAAACGGAGACGGGAATGATGAAGTGCCTATGCAAAATAGTCTGCGAATAGAGCTATTCTCTATATTAAATGTATAGAGAATAAATGAAACGTTGAAGGTTATCGGTAAAAATTGGAAGATGGGAATGATGAAGTAACTGAAAGGTGAGAAAGAGGAATAAAGAGGAGAAAAGGAAGTAAAAGGGTGAGATACAGAAGGAAGAGATGTAGACGATGAAGAAAGAAGATGGAAGTGGATTGTGGATGGTGGAGAAAAATGATGAGCGGAGGAAGTGAAAGAGGAAGAAAAACAACAGCAAAAAAAGAAAGAAGAAGGAGGAGAAGAAGAAGAAGAAGAAGAAGAAGAAGAAGAAGAAGAAGAAGAAGAAGAAGAAGAAGAAGGAGAAGAATAAGAAGGAGAAGAAGAAGAAGAAGAAGAAGAAGGAGAAGAATAAGAAGGAGAAGAAGAAGAAGAAGAAGAAGAAGAAGAAGACAAGAACAAGAAAAAGAACAAGAAGAATAACAAGGAGTAGAAATAAAAGCTGAGAAGAGAAATAAGAAAAAGGAAGTAAAAGTATTGCAGGTTGAACAGAGACTTGTAATTATAATTTCTGCGACAAGACAGTAAGACAGATAGATAGTCTTGACATCACAATGACCTTGTACACTTTTGAGCAAGCGAAATTTTCCAAATCTTTCTCATTTGCAAACTTGGTAGGTGAACTGAATAGAAAGAGAGAAAGAGATTATTTCACTCGTCTAGTTGTTCCAATTTTCCGACAGAATGGAAATGGATGCTTGTAATTGGAAAAGTTTCGACCGCCGGGTCATGTGATAAAGACAGAACTATCGTCTGTCTCACTCTCATTTTTGCTCCTTATCTTTTAGCGTTCAAAGACAGCTGCGTTGCAATGATCCTGGGCCTCCAGGGTTCATAACAGCTTATCACATGCTGGTAGATACTTTTGTTTTGTCTTTCAAGTTTACTTATTTTCTTCTAGGGTATTAGAGCTGATCAGAATACTTTTCGTCTTGTCATTTAGTTCACTTGCACTTTATCTTCTGATAGTAAGGTATTTGAGCTAATCACTAGAAAATATCCTGTGAGGAATATCTTGAATCTTGAAAGCGTCTTGTAATTTCAGCTAACTTAACTTCTGATTTTAAAGTATTTGAAGAGATCAAAAGAAAATATCCAGAGAAGTACCTTGAATCTTGAAAGCGAAATCTAGTCAATGAGTTCATAATGCCAGAGTCATAGACTTTTCAAGTATAGTTGGAAATCATTTCAAGGAGATATTACAAGAATTCTGATATACTATAGTGAGGTCCACGGTCTAATTCAGATCACTTGCAATTATCTTCTAATATCAAGGTATTAAAGCTGATCAAAAGGAAGTATCCTGAGATGAATAACTTGAAAGTGAAATCAAGTCAATGAGTTTTAATGTGAGATATCATGAACTATTCAAGTAGTTAGGAATCATTCCAAGGAGATATTACAAGAATAATATTTGTTGTTGATATTAGGTGTCAGTTTAACAAGTCTCAAATTATATAAACTGTAAAATAACGTAATGTGGGCAATAAATTGTAGCATTTATAATTAAAAACCAGAAAATCCATAAAGGAATCCAGTAAGATTTTGAAACATACATTATGAAACTTGTTGAGCAACTAACATTAATAACCTCTAGTACAATAATTTACTTAGTCTTATGTTAACTTGGTGACTTATCAGAAATTGAAGTGATTTGAACCGTGGATGGTTCATTTCTAAGAACTATGGAATTGGATTATAATAAACATACTCTTTCAAATATTCTTGTAAGATTTTTTTTTGTTTTGAATAGTTTGCATATGAAGTATATTCAGCTTTGCGAGGCAGACTGAATCATCAGATTGCTTACTTTTTCTGGATATTTTCTGGGAGGAGTAATATCTATCTCATAACATTGTTAGATCAGATACTATGCTTCCATGAAACATCTTCATGCTAGCATGATTCCATAACATAATACAACAGACAACTGTACCTGAAGATAACAGTTTTTAAAAATAATGGTCCATGAATATTGATACCGATGAGGCTGAAACACTCCAAGGATCATGAGGGAGGCCTCCATCAACCACGGAAGAGAAACTCATTAAAAAGGCGAAAAAATAATGATTGGAAACCCCCTTTGCATTCCAAATTCCATCTCAGAGGAAACTCTTCGCTCTCTCCTACCTCTCAATTGAAACCAGGTATTAGCATTGAAAGTGAAACGTGAAAGGTTCAATTTTTAATAACTTTCTGCCATAATCATCCTGAAAAAGAGGATATGAAAAGTTCACGATATAATAATATCCATTTTTCGACCTTCAGAATAAATAATATCTGTATTTACATGATACTTTTTACTTGCTCAGGAATCTTTAGTATTATGGCTGATTTAACGAAAATCCAAATAGAATGCTGCAATTTACCCCGAAGACTTCTGCTACTGCAGATATTATAATATTATAGATATAATAATTTTTATAGTAATTATTATTATTATTATTATTAAACGAAAATCCAAATTAAATGCTGTAATTCAACCGGAAGACTTTTGCTACTGCAAATATTGACAACAGGGTAAACAGCTAGATGGAAATTCGATGAGCGCTACAATTCAAAAAATCTAGTGTGGCGCACTCACACAACTTTCCTTGCCGTTATGAAAATTGATCACCTGACGCTAGTGTTCCCGCGCATCTCAAGTCTACTATTCAAAGATTTGAGCCAGCTGGTGA
Organism: Nilaparvata lugens; assembly: GCF_014356525.2. Classification (NCBI taxonomy): domain Eukaryota; kingdom Metazoa; phylum Arthropoda; class Insecta; order Hemiptera; family Delphacidae; genus Nilaparvata; species Nilaparvata lugens. The sequence continues at coordinate 7,292 of NW_024092146.1, read as the reverse complement.
CAGGGCAATAACACTGGAGACTCACGAGGTCTGCTATCTCTTCATACTGAATCATTTAATTGAATCAACAGTTGCCAACAGTTTGCAATAATTGGATAATCACATTTTCTCGAATTTCGAGCTTATTTTTAATTTTAGGTGAAAATGTTACTGAACATTAATTGTAGAGATTCTCATGCTCAATCTTTTCCACTCGAATTTTTTTGTTTAAATTGTATCTGAAGCCTGATAATATTGAGAATCTAAAATCAAACTTTGCATAGATGGCGCGGAGCTCCTGAAATTTTTACAGATATGGGACTTGTGGCAGTTGATAGAGCTTATTGATGACTATTCTAGGTATAACTTTAATCAAAATCGTTGGAGCCGTTCTCGAGAAAATCGCGAAAAACCCTGTTTTTGACAACATTTTCGCCATTTTAGCCGCCATCTTGAATCGCATGTGATCGAAATTGTTCGTGTCGGATCCTTATAGTGTAAGGACCTTAAGTTCCAAATCTCAAGTCATTCCGTTAATTGGGAGATGAGATATCGTGTACACAGACGCACATACACTCATACACACACACATACACACATATACAGACCAATACCCAAAAACCACTTTTTTGGACTCAGGGGACCTTGAAACGTATAGAAATTTAGAAATTGGGGTACCTTAATTTTTTTCGAAAAGCAATACTCTCCTTACCTATGGTGATAGGGCAAGGAAAGTAAAATTATTTGGAAATTAGATCATCTGTAGACTGAATTGCCGCTATGGCTTCGTATAAAATGAGCACTGCTATGCAGAGATTGTCAGTTTGTTGTAAGGGTAAGCATTCCTGACCGGCAATTAGGAGGTACTGGGTTCGATTCCCGGGCTGACAAATAATTTTTGAATAGAAGTGCTCATCGAATTCCCATCTAGCTGTTTACCCTGTTGTCCATATTTGCAGTAGCAGAATTCTTCTGGGTGAATTGCAGCATTTAATTTGGATTTTCGATTAAAAATAATAAATTATATTATTTGAATATATGAGAAATCTCATATATTTCTAATCTAATATATTTGTATCTTATTCAATAGAATTCATAACTGTTAAATAATGATATACCTTCTCCAACCTAACAGTTAATGAATACTATTGAATGAGATACAGATTATTGAATTACAACTTATCGTAAGAATCCTGAAAGTCACTCAAAATACACTTTAAACAAAATTAGTTGAAATCTCTTCTTATCCTATACTAGACAAGCCAGTAAAAAATTCCGAATCTAGTATCCAAGAAAGTCCCTTTCACTTTGTTAGAAGACGATAAATCCAGATCAGAGTTGACCTAAATCTTGAAAACTGCATCGAATAATCCGTGAAATCGACTGAAAGTGAACAATAATCGAGGAACAATTGAGATATCCGACAACATGAAAGGAATTGCCAAACTGTATTGGAATTTATAAGTGACTGGAACAGAGCAAGTCTGTTTCTAGCTGTTATATGTATACGATTCTATAGATATACTGTTGAATATGTAGGGAGCCTTGCTTGTATATCCAAGTCTGTCTCTAGCTTTTATACATAGAGTCTCTAGATATTGTTGTTTATATAGGGAACTCTCGTTATATATTCAAGTATATCTCTAGCTGTTACATGTATATAAATCTTATAGATATATTGCAAAAATGTAGAGAGCCCTTTCTTGTATATCTAATTTGTCCCTACTGTTTATGTATGTAAAGGTTATTATATATGTTATATATATAGAGATAGAGCCTTTGCTTGTATAGGATCGTACACAGATCTGGAATTCATTGGATAGATCCCTTACACCATTTACTTCCCCATCTATCAGCCGATTGAGAAATTGCTTGAGCGCTTTCTCGTAGAATGAACTGTATGCTTTGAATGGAGCTAAATCAATCATAATATGATCGAGTCATTTTCTCATAACCTTGAACCAAAAAATTCTTGAACTCCGGTTTAGAGAGTTAGATAGAGATAGGTTTTGGTGGATCCTGTTGTCTTGCTCATAAAGAGGATTCGCGCATAGAAATGAATAGATGCATAAATAAAACGGATATCCCAAGTGTATCTCATTGATTGATGACAGATACAAATGAATAATCTAGGTATCTTTACTCTATGTTGATACCAATTGAGTATACTGCACTGCATGAGACATGAACAGGCTGCTTGAATTCTGCTATCACTAATCAATAAATTATTATGATTTAATTATAGTTTTTTGAATGTCTCGAATTTGTCTGACTCCGAGCATGGATATTACTAATCAATGGTTGAGTTCAAAG
>NW_024092145.1:0-16962 GCF_014356525.2 Nilaparvata lugens | reverse complement strand
AAAAGTCGATTATTTGAATCACATCCAATAACAATACATCGATGAAGAGGACTTAATATCGACTTTGTGTTGTATATCTGTATTGTTGTGAGAATGATTTCAGCAAAAAATAAGCCTGAAAAGTGGTCTCAGCTTCTATTTCAAGTCACATCCAATCATCATAGCATCATGTGTAAGCTCAACTTTGAACTGAAAACCTTCCTACAATATTCTGTGCTGTGCTATATCTATATTGTTGTGAGCAATATGATTATTTTATTGGTTTTGCATGAATGTGGGTCACTTTAGCATTTTGTCTGAAAATACTGTGAGATAATGTGAAGATTTCCGTCCAATAATGTTCGGTTTTGATGTCATCGCAAGCATTGAATTTTATTACCTTGGTTCGGATTTAATTATTGGTGTCGTATTCAAGGAGTAATGTTTTGGGATATAGTTATTATGTCATAGTTTGTTTGTGATTTTCTGACATTGGTCCGGCATGAAATAATGTTTGACGATAAATACGTGATTATTTCCACTGTATTCAACAAGAAATAATGTTATGGGCAAGTTTGCCTTGAAGGAATTCCAAGCGTTTATATCGATAATATTACTCAACTTCTGATTTATTATATCATACCGATTATAGAAATTCTATTTCAAAATTATAATTTGTCGGAATAATTCATCTGGCATCTCTATTATTAATTGAATAATGAGTCAAGCACAATATTCACTATTCATATGTTGTTAAATAATGAGAAAAATCTCAAAAAATGAGACAAAATTATTCTTTCAAAGTGTTCATAGTGGAGGTGTCAATCTTATCAACAGTCTTCGAGACTCGTGATTCGTGTTAGGTTTTACCTTGATTTATAGTTTGTATGGAAGTGATTCTGCATTAATTTTTAGCGTTGATTCCAATGATAAGTTTGTCTTCTGAAAGCACTCGTTTCATTGAGGTTTCTTCTGAGGTGCCATTTTTTGTTGATGACAGTGTTGACACGTATACAGTATTGTGTGCCACGAAAAGGCTACTGTTTTCTCCATTCCTAGTATATTATTGTACTATAGTACAATTAATATATTGATCCTAGTATAAACACTACTTGTACATTTTACCAACTGTACAATTCAGTCCTCTGAAAAAGCAAAGGTCCTCTCCAACAGTATCTTTGAAAGCACATATTCAAATAGAAGAGTATCATAGTGATCCTGTTTAAATAGTACAGTAGTTCCACATTATTTGCTTTGACAAATTTCCAGTCTTGTTTCATTCATAATCCATAAATAATGACAAAGCTTCGTTATGTATAGCAGTATAAATTCAGCAAAGACCTTTGCAATATTTTCGTTTCGGAGGTGGCTGATTTATGGCAGTCTATTTGGCCGAGATCCAAGGCGAAGACATGGGTCTCACAAGCGTTTCACACGTTTATTGTTCCACTCTACGAGAAAACTAAGTTTGTTCAGTATAAGATTTGCAGGAGCTGCAGAATTTGCTGTGACCGGACAGTTATCTTAAATTTATTTGAAGTCCTTTTATATTGCATACTGTGAACTCTCAGGAATAACTTTACTCAGGTCCACATTAATTTGAACATTAATTTGAAGAGATTGAGTCTAGCGTTAATGAGTACCTTACATAATGATAGAGGACGAGGAAAACATTGTCAATCTATGAATTTTATTGACAAAAGGGCAGACAATTTCGATTTTTGAATTCAAATTCTAGTTCTAAAACAATTATATCCAACAATTGCAATGACACTATCCTGCTCACGTCAAGATAGAATGAAAAGAGACAATCATTTCATTCATTTATTCATCCATTTCATTCCGCAATCACAACATAGAGTTCATGATTGGGTGGGCGAGAATCAACAAAATGAACTCAAAAATGTTACTCTCCCTAATTTTGAAAATAAAATAGTCGTAATGAGATTGTATAAGACTCCTCATATTAATCACAGAAATTCACAGTCTAAATATACATCATACAAAAAAATCTTATTTTCGAAAAGGTTTCTCAATCAGACCTTTTGTCAAATAACCCTAATGAAATATTCAGCTGCTTCCATACTTTCCACCAACTCTATATGATAGTATAGATGTAGGAAAAGAGGACGTAGAGGGAGAATAAGAGAGTAGAGAATAAAACCATTGAATACACTATTTCATCTATAACCACTCTTAAGCAAAGTTAGCGAAGTATAAGAAACTGGAAGCATGACGAATTGACATAATTAAAGAATTAGAAATAGGCTTATAACCATTCTCGGTAAATTAATAATCTGTATGCAAAACTCTAAGTTAATCAGTAGAGTAGTTCAGACGTGTTCAGACGTGATGATACATATCCCGTACATGAATGTATAAGCCAGTTTTTTCCTTCATATTATAGATAAAGAGAAAATATTTTCAATTGATTTAAATTTGATCAATTCTTATTCCAAAAATATAAATTCAATATTTTGAGGATTTTACTCTCTGTTAATATTCTCTATGTTCATTTTCATTTTTCAATTTCCACAAAAGATCAACATGATAAAAGAAGTAATAAATTGATGAAAATCAATGAATTAATGGAGTACGATACCAATCCCTTGATGATGGCCATCTTGAAAGCTTTGGCTGGAAGGTGAGGTCCAGGCCCTGGACAGTCAGTCTTCGGGTGTCCAGAGGAGCGGCACAAGAGAGACTGACTTCCAAGGTGGAAAAGCGGGAAAATCCACTGAGATAATTTGATGGATGGTGGGGAGACTGTAAGGCTCTAACACCCGGGTTGCTTAGCATCTTCTCTTCCAGTAAGCACAAAATGGCTTCCTGGTGATCTTGATTATATCAGTCATTATTAGAGAATAAAATTATAATTTCCAATATGAAATTATATTCTATTGAGCTATTATTGAATCAAATTCCATTTTGATTGCATTGGGGATCGTCATAATTTATTGTTCATGACAATGAGTTAACAAATTTTCAATGTAAATGAATTATTATTCAATTATTCAGACAATAATGTCTCTCCATTATTAATAATTCTATGATTTCTTATTCCAATCCGGCCGAAAAATTGAATATGTTCAATATTTAACATCCCACATTCTCACGGTGGGGGGATAGCCCCCCATGGCCACTCTCTAAGATCGCCAATTTCAAAAACGTGAAAACCAGCAACGGTCAAGTAATCAACATTGGTGAAGGTAGTCGACGGTACGTCGCCAAGTTCAGCAATCTACAAACCTGCCCCGTGTGATATTTTCTAATCAGTACTTATAGGTCTACAGTGTAACTCTTTTCATTATCTCTTAAAAAGAGATAATTCCGATTTTTGTTTCAATACTAATATTTCAAGAAGGACTGAAGTTTACCTGATTTTATTCCTTGAAAAAGTCTTATTCGTACTATTTTTTATTATTTCTCTTTCGTTGTCACAAATAAAGGGCTATATCTAAATCTTATTCTATGAAAAACTGATTATTAGCGCATTTATCTAACATGATGTTGTTGAGTCTTGTAGTAGTGCATTTTTATTGCTTCAGCATATTACTTTCCTAGAAGACTTGGGATGGTATTCAATAACGTATTTTATTATGATGAATTGTCAATTTTAAACGAAATCATAAAGTAGTTCTTTTTAGACTGTATAATATAAGGATGGTATGGGTAGTGAGTATTATAGAAAGTGATATCTATAGCTCTACTTTTCATGATTTCTTGATAAAACGATATTGAAACTTGGATTATTATTTTAAATATTACAACGACTAGTTTCGACCGTAGGTCATTTTCCTAAAATATGGATCATAGGAGAATTACCTATGGTCAAAACTAGTCGTTTTAATATTTAAAATAATAAAGGGTACTCCAAGTTTCAATATTGTTTTATAAATTCATAAAAGTAGCCCATTCAAGTGGAGTGTTTTTTCATGATTTCTGTATATATAGGGGGAGGGAATTTGATACATTCTCCAGTAAACAATTAAAATAATAACATCCGATATCTCTACAATTGGACTCACTCTTTCTAACACATAGAATTATAATGTGATGCCTAATATTATGGATGGAATTGATTGAAATGCAAATAAAATGTGAAAGCCAGCCATTTCCCGATATCAGCATCTCTCAATAAATTAATGGTCATTGAACAATTCACCCCATAATGGATGACTAACTGAATAAATTAATACAAATCTGTTCTTCACTTTCCTCCCTCCCTCTGTTTATTTGCTAACCAAGTGAGGCACACCCGTTCATCCGTGAACAATAAATGAATCAGGGAAGGACAGTGAATGGAAATAGATGGATAATGAATGTCAGAGTGGGACAGTGAATAAATATCAATGAAATGAATGGACATATTTTTAGCCGGTACCACATTATATCAATGACAAAAGATTATTATCATATTGACGGTAACACACCCGAGTGGTGTGGCTCTCCATCATTATGAAGTAATTTAATGTCGCCAAACAAAATAAATTCAGCTGCGTAGCGTTCTTTTCTCTGTAGGATATTCACTTCAAACTGACACCAGTTAGCACTGTTTTAACATTAATGCCTCTCATTCAACAAATGCTGACAGTATGGAGTGAGTCAACCTATCAACTTGATTAATTCGAAGTTTGAGATCGGTGCTTCAGCAAAATTATTTCGCAAATAATGACGAATTTTAACGACCATCACAGTGTTGGTTGGTACTGATAGTGTTGACTGATGATCGACTTTAGTGATTATTAACAATTGATATGAATTGAGTCTGGATTTACAACTTCAATTATTCATAATGTGGTAGCCTGATAATAATTCAGTGCTTATCAAGGAGTGGAGTAAGCACATTATTTAGAGCGTTATCATAAAGTTTGAGTATGATGGATGAAGAATAATCATCCAACATATTAATATTTAAAATAACCTTCTCAATTCAATATTCGTAGAGTGTGATGACATTTCGACTTTGTATCAGTCTGAGAATAATACATACAACGTTTCCGAGAAATCAATCCATTGAATGAATAATTAATCCACTGACATTGGTAGTGTAACTTCAATCAGCATTGATGCGTGACGTTTGTATAAACTGCTTATTGTGTAAGTGGCTTGCCTGGACCAATGGCAGATAATGTTCACATTGATGGTCATTTATCTAGGACTACCATATTATTTTATCTACCAATGTTATTACATTAGTGTCATTTGCATTGTAAATAAATAAAATGAATGAATAAATAAATATGGATTAAAGATGGATTAAATCTACAAATCACAGCTCCTCACTGTATATACCGCAACTCTGTACTTCAGTTATGGTTATGATGTAACAACAGAGACTGGTATCCCTATATAGAAAACTCTATAAATACATACCAAATTTGAACGTATTTGGTTCAGTAGATGGTTATTTCTGTTCATTGTGAATGAATGAGTGTATTGATCAGTAGCCTGCCCTTCCGCTTATAGTATGATAGTTCATCTCTTGCAAAAGTCGAAAATGATATTTTTTATCGCATTGTGTGATTGGAAAGAGTATTATATTACCCCATCAATGTATTGGGAAAACTCAAACTCTGTAATCATATACTAGACCAATACACCAAGGAACTAGCTCGTAGTCAACTATATAGGCTAACCACTAGAGTAGCACTGTAACTTCATCTATCAACAAGCTATGTCTTGCTTGAATGTTGATGAACTCCAGAGCTTACACAATGATGTTATTGGTGAAAAATGAGCATGCATCAAGTTGTCTGCGCTATAAGCAACAGCTTTGAATGTTTTCATTCCCTATTCACTGATAATCGTGATTGAAAAACTCACAAGACCAGAAAATCGCTTTGATGTTAAACTAGAATTTAAATGACAAAGTGATTGGCTGTGATAGAACTTTGCTATTTGGCCCAAAGCGAACAAATGACAATGCGGGCTCTAGTAAAACGCTGACATGTGATTTTTTCATTCTGACATGATATTCTCTTGAAATTGATGCAGCTTCAATACGATTTTCACTTTATACTGCCAGCATTGGTTGTATTTGGAGCATTAATGGAGTATACAAGGGAAACTGACAATTTCGAGTGAATCTGAAGCATTTGAGGGGAAAACCAGCCAAAATTTACGAGTTTAATTGGCCTTTTATTTCCCCCATAGCACTAGCAGGCATGGTTGCTCAAAAGAGTTTGATTATGGACTGTTTAGAAATAGTATGGGTTTAATATGAAATGAGAGTGATAGGTTTGCTTCCTGTAGTGAAAATTATCTACTTAGTAATAGGGAATGAAAGTAACTATATTACCCATGGATAATATAGTTATTGTATAGGGGATGATGTGATACTTTTTGTGTGGTTGAGAAGTAATAATATTGTGATAATAATTCATATTGAATAAAAAAACTAGAAAATTGTCAACAAAGGAGAAAAATTGTGGTTTTTGACAATTTCTTAGTCTTTTCTCTCAATGGAGACACTGAGAAATTTATCATACTATCATCTTAAATGGAAAGACTAAGAAATTGTCAACAGAGGAAAAAAAATTTGGTTTTTGACAATTTCTCAGTCTTTTCATTTATGATGACATTATGATCAATTTCTTAGTGTCTCCATTGAGAGAGAAATGTAAATTAAATGGTTTTGAGTAACTATTTATGATCTTGTGAGCTCCCCCGTTCACTCCTTTCACTTACTCAAAACATGCAGGGGATTCAAAACTCTTATAAAAATAATCTAATTCGTTACCTTGTGAAATAGCTGAGAAATTAATTGCTTCACAAACTTTTTAAATAATTGGTGAGTGACGATGAATCCTGATGTCGGAATTATGACTGGAGAATCATGGGTTTCGATAGAAATTAATGGTACAAAATTGACTACTTTTATCAGTAATAACTCCAAATACCAACTTTTATTAAAAACTTGCAATGTAATAACTGTAACCAATAATATAATAATGTAACTGAATGAGAAACTGATATATAAGTAACTGGCTTTGGGGGATTTCAATGAATTTCATTTATATAGATAATTATTATCCAACTCAAAAATGAATAATTTACTAAAAATCAATCAACTAACACCGAACACAGCACAATTATTCGGAACAAAGCAATGTCTTCAACCTGTGACCGCACTGCTGGATGGTTACACACAGAACAGTTATGTTATTTTTAGTCGGGGAGTTTAGAATAAAATACATGGGTGGTTATGGAGCAGCACACACTTTGTCTACTAACTATAGTCGGCTGTTGGATGACGCAATGATTATAACAGCTGATTTTTATCTCTGTGTTTGGCCAGCTCACAAATCTTCTCCCATAAGGATTACATGTGAACTTTGAAGGACAGAAAGAAAGAGTCCTGAAGTCGGATTATAAATTTGATAGGCCATAAACCTGGTCCTCAACATAACGAACACAACTAAAAAAATCATCAAATTCGGTATACAAATAAAAAATTTATTGAATGTCAAAATCTGAGGCTCGATTATTATTTATATAGATATACTAGAGACCCCCTGAGTTAAAGAACTCAGGGGGTGAACTGTTGTATTGATCTTTGAGATCCTTTAGAAGTACAATAATATTACAGTAGTGGGTTCCATGAAGAACCTATTCCAATTGAAAAAAAATGCTTGCTGACGCTTTAAAACTTTTGTCCATCATCTTGAATCCGTCATATGGATTCAATGTCATTTTTAAATGTCTTAAATGTCATAAAACTTCATGTCTTAAATGTGATACGTGTTTTCGCTACAGAATTTCAATGGAAAATCAATAGCGAAGCCCGTTCATCGATATCTCAACAGTAAACAATAAAAAATAAACAATCCAAAGTTCCAGTAATAAGTCGGGGATGAACATCGCTTTGTTCTGGTAGCTTCTGGGTTCAAGGAACACTCTGCTTTATAACGATAGCTCCATCACAAGTAGAAACAATATCAAAACAGCTGCCTACTGCTTCCTCCATTCCTCTAAAAATGCAGATAACATGCCATGAATGGAGACGCTTTTCACTGCTTCAAGAGATTTCCATTGATGGTGAACCATTGATGTGTGCATAGTGAGATTCGCTTCAGCCTTGGTTGCATGGGGAGAATCTATGTTACATACAAGGGAAGCTGACAGTTTTAGGTGAAGCTGGAAGGGCGACTCTGCAGCGATCAATGAAGCTGGACATGACGGTGAGTTCTAAAGGACAGGAAGCTATTTTTAATCTGGGTTTAGGGCACAAATTTAGCCCAAGTCTAGACAAAGGACGAGGCTTATCTCATTTTGGCGTGCTTGTTATCTTCCACAGGTTTGGTTGGATTAGTGCAGACTTGCACAAACACATTTACGTCAGACAGCATTCCTGATGACCAACAGCAATGGTTCTCATCCAACCAAGCTGACAGTAGAAAGTGAATTTCACTATAGAAGGGAGCAGAGACTTCGGGGACAAGGAACACAGACAAACATGGTGCAATCGCCATGTTACCTGTCATTACAGCCACCTCGCCAACACGGGTGACATGAGTCTTGAATCCAATGTGTCCTCTCTGTCCCTTCACTCTTCATCACTCTCTCAATCTCTCTCTATGCCCCTACTGAACAACACTCTCTATATGATGGCCTCTCCATCATCTACCTATCAATGCTCTCTCTATGTCCTCTATATGCTCTATATGCCTCTACTCATCATCGCTTTCTCTATGTCATTACTCAACAACATTCTCTCTATGACTTCTCTACCAGTCCACTCATCATCACTCTCTCACCTTCAATCTTCCAACTGTTGTCTCATGTGAGTGTGTGGGTGTGCTCACCTGTGTTTATTTTGACGGGCTGAGTGTGTCCACTGAAAGACAAGTACAAATCGTTACAAGAGTTCAGTCTGAGTTGGAAGTGTATGTTCTCCACTACCCACTCCTGTCTTTGCCACTCTTAATAGAGTGTATGTCTATGTTTCTCAGCCACTCTTATAGCGTGTCTGTGTGACTCAGCTTCTCTAATAGCTTGTGTCTAGGTTCTCTGTAGTTGAACAGCAACATATATAAGCTTCCACCGTTGATGAAGCTTGGCGACACTTTGTCAATTTATCAACAAAATTGATTTATGTTTTCATTGCCCTACTCCCATTCCCACAGGATAGTCTGTTTCCTGATCTTGTCAATAAAAACAGATTGATGGCAATAAATCATTTAGAATTTGCATTTCTAGGAGAGGTTAAATATCGTCACTAATAAACTATCGTTTAATTATCATAATACGTAATTAAATATCGTTTTGATAAGGTACAAGAAAATGTAGCTTTCTGTGTCATTGTCAAGGTCATGTTGTGTTAGGTATTCATGTTTAATGAGAATGCTTTGTTATTGTCAAAAACATCTGACGGTACATTTTGATACCAATAGGAATTTCATTAACTGAAATGAATTTCTAGGTCTCAGACAGAATAGCAGGAATATCTGTCACCAAGGGTGTTATTAAACGAAGATATAGATAAGACGATAACGACTAGGAAAGCCAAGATTATGGCTAACAACTTGAAATGAAAATCTATTTCTCAATTTAATAAAATAATACTATATTGTGTGAATTTGAGGTAAGGTTCTATATAAACAGCGCTTGTCGGCAATATCAATAACGACCAAGCTGAACATCTATGATTTGATTAGACACTCGCTAGCAAAATAATTGCATTCAGGTAGCATTCATTAAGACAAGGAAAATGGGGTTTTTAAACTAAAAATGTCGAATAAATGTCACAAAAAACGTTCAAGAAAACACAAAAATATTCATTGTATCTTATAGCATGAACAAAAATTATGAAAAACAAAACAAAAAGATGAAGGATCTATTGTTATTGAGTGCATTGATTCCTACTACAGTTTGGGGATGTACAAACAAAATAAAGTATTTGCTCGGTGCTAAAAATTATTCAATTCAAAATCTCCACATGGTCTTTAAAAAAATTTGTTATTGTTATAGAATGCATGGAACCATGTAGTTAAGATAAAATAAGATTCCAAGATAGAAATATCCAGTCTTAATATAGTAATATATGTCATTGAACTATTTGACAGTACTAAATTACGTCAACACAGAGTATTTAAAATCCGCCAATGAGAGGAGATATTCAAATTTTATGCAAATTAAATAAGTCAGAAGTATCGTCGAGAGAGAATAGGGGTAGAACAATAGCACTTGCTTGTCAGAGGTCACCAGGAGCACCCACCAATTATGAGATAATTAGACTGAATCCCTTATTGTACAATAATTAATTTTTGGCCAAAGTTTAAGTTTGATTTATGTATTAAAAAATTATATTCATTTAACTCATTGATGTCACTTTATGACGTGAGTTATTAAATTAAATATCCACATTGGAGAAGACGACAGCAGCCCACCAGAAAAGGCTTAGGACACACGAGACGAATCCTGGCCATCATCAAAATTTGTGAAAAATCTACATGTGAGTTCATAATCATTTAAGGAGATCCTCAGTGCTACGAATTCACAATTGTGAGAGAGGCGTTGGAAATCGAAAAGCAAGGCTCTCTAAATAAAAGAGACGACAGCCTCAACGTGTCTCCCTTATGGAAGTTAATTTTGAATACCAAACGCCAGTACCTGGTACAATGAAACCCGCTACAGCACCATTGTCACCAAAACAAGACAACATTCCTGGAATTTCACTCACCCAACAGCGCCAGCACAAGCAAGTAGAGGGAGGGGTAGGAGGTATGCTCTTCGACCCAGAAAGAATACCTAGGACTCAGTGTGGATTTCGACGCCACCCTCAGAAGATGTCGTCTGCGATGGCGACGAAACGTCAGACTCAAGTAAGTCAAAACAAACGGATGTACCGGTTAATCCTTTACATATAATATATCCATCCGCGAAACACTCAAATGTAATATATATATATATATATAATATATATATATATATATATATATATATATATATATATATATATATATTGTGATGAATCTTTCAAATAGATCTCATGAAAAGAGAGAAAAATTGTGATTACCTTTTAAAATGAAGGAATTTGCTAAAGGAATAGTTAGCGACCGAGCGATAAAGCTTACTTATCAATAACTGTATATTAGATAAGAGTACCGTTCTGTACTGAATATTTTTCTAGGAAAATTATTCAATAAAATTATAATTATTTTGCGAATAAAGCACAAATTATTTATGAATCGCTCACTGATTTTGAGGTTACACTTTGTTTACTATCGATCAGATGTTTTTAAAACAGTTCGAACGCAGCTGACTGATTCAAAGCATTGTCAAATGTCATGCCGGTTTCATGCAAGGTAAAATATCATTCCTAAAAATTATAAAACTATCAATAAGGATCAAGAATTTCAAAATAAAAAATAAAATGTATGTATTATTGTTGAAATTATTTATTATTTAAGAATTATATTATACGTCAGGTCTTATTGTAACTAAATAGGTCATAGCATGAAATTATATTATTGATAAAATGGCAGAAATTAATTATAATAATCTCAAACCTAATAAAAATTGTACAAGATATTAATTTATTAATAATTAATTCAACTGAACCACATGGTAATTAAATCTCTATGGCAGGTCTAAGCCAATCACAGTGCATAGAAATAGCACCAAGACGGTGATCGTTTGAAAGCAACACATGTTAATCTATTATCAGACACCAACCCTGCCTTATCAGTTACACTAGCACGTGTACATTGTATGAGAGGAACTATGTCTAGAAGATTAAGCAGTTTTAAGAATTACATAAATTAAATTATTATTGTAATTAAAGGAATTGTATTCTACTACTTGCCACTGACGTCATGTTTACGTCACAAGCGTTCTACCAATGGCAAATTTTTATGCAAATTATTACATTGAGATTCTGAGAAGCAAGGTCTAGCCTAAAAGCTTAGAGAAAAGAGCAGCACTTCCCTTTTGAAATCCTTACCATGTAGATCTCTTTTTATAGTTACCAAAGACCTATTTGTGAAAATTTCTTGTTCGATTTTAAATGTTCTATTTGTGAGCCGATATTTTAGGCCAATTTATTTGTTATTCGTAAATTTCTGTTCTCATCAATCGATAAATTTAAAAGCTTAAAGTAAATTATCCCTTAATTAATTCGGTGAAGGAGATATTTAAATTAAAATTCCCCACGTGCTGAAACCGAAGCCTGGATTGCCGCCGATCAAACGATTTTTTGATCTAAAGAAGAAAACCACGACGACCAAGGAATTTCACGTGAGTTATAAGTCATAAGGGGCCCCAATCTACGCTTCGAAAATATTTCAGTGCAGAAAAACATAAATTTTTCTTCGTTAAATTATTGGCCACGCCGACAAGCGCTTTTAGTTATTAAGAGCCTAAAATTTATTCATATTTAATTTCTAAGAATTTGTAGTTGATTAACTATCCTCCGCTGCCTGAACCACGACCCCGAGCATTTTTAAAAATATTTTATAATTCATTTTTTCACTATTTTTTCAAAACTGTTCAATTTTATCAATTGTAAAATTCTGTTGAATCACGCATGGTATCATGCAAGCACAAGAAAATTTTAACTCCTTCTGTTGATGCTAAATTATTATCAACCTGTAAATCAAATTCTGAACCTGCACTGTATGATTGCATATTTTATTGTAATATATTTCAGTTTTGTTAATTCGCTTTCTGAGTTCGATTATTTCTTAAGCCTGTCAATTATTGTGTCTGATACGTTCTATATCATCAAGAACCGATCGAATACGATCATTGGAATAATTGAATCAAGCTGGATATTGGAACAGGTCTAAGTGGATGTAGCGAGTGGGGTCAGATCGAGATATTTATTCTTTGTCCTTACCTGCTCATATATCAGCTTTTATCTGTTACCTACCTCGACTTAGGAGCGAATGCATCAATTGTACAGCAGAGGCAGCCATAGATCATATAAATTCCTACAATAGAGCTTAAAACCCGACAAGACTCTGTTCTCGAAATATATTCTGAACGATATTTGGTTCAAATACCATATTTTTTAATCCTTCAGAACTTATTAGAGACGCAGTCCCGTAAATTATCTACATCGGGATTTTTGCTCGACCTGTATGATTTTGTATGCTCATTCTTCACAGGTAATAATTTTAAGGTATCCGTATTCAGTGTTTAGCGATCGCTACACTACTTATAAAAATTTCATCACAATACAATTTGTCATTAGAAGAATCAAGGGTGAGTGAGCGTTTAGGCCTCCCGCGATTCCGACAATTGTATTGAATCTTGTAGTGAATCAATCAGTCTGGTGTACACTCAGCGTCCACACACGCAATTACAAAATTTATAGCCGCTACACCATTGACTCAGTACAAGATTCACCCTACATGTGTGAAGCCGTTAAAAAACGCACCACATGATTTTGCCGGCCCAACGTGAGGCATTTAGATTCAGCACTACATGATTTTGGCGCCCAACGTGGGGCATTGAAGAGGTGGATAATCGACTACAAGGATTATTTAGTTGCTCAGTATACTATAGCGCTGACAACGAGAAAATTTTTGAAAAATTTATGGTTGTGAATTTCTTCAATTTTAATATTAACTGTTCACTGTTATATAAAATAACAAGAAGTACCATACCCAATTTTTGAACAGAAAAGAAATTTATCGATTGATGAATTTTTAGAGAAAAAATCGAACTCAGAATTTTATTATCGTGTTATTCGAAAATTGGTCATACTATAAGTCATAGGTATAAGAGATATCATAAGAAAGGTCATACTATTTAAGAGTATTAGGTCTACACCAAAACAATTTATAAAAAATTTATGGAAAAGAGGATTGAAGTCATTTATATTTTTTTAAATTTTAAAGCATAAAGAGGGAAGTAAAATTAAATTAAATTAAAGAGGATTGAAGTCATTTATATTTTTTTAAATTTTAAAGCATAAAGAGGGAAGTAAAATTAAATCACGGATATATTGTGGAATTCAAGCAGAGCATCACTGCTTTTATATAAAATTTTGCGAAGAATACTAGCCCTATATATATAATTGCGGCAAGAAATTATAAGAGTAAAATATTTATAATAATAAAAGTAATAAATTATAAGAGACGTACCTTCGTTACCGCATAAGTGTCCATTGTATCCTGTGTGTTATTATCATTTTTATGTTAACGATATTGCTACTTTGATTCACTTCATCACTGAACATATTATTGAAGCACACTTTTGTATTCCTTCACTTCAACGAATTTTTTACACTATTTCAACTTGTGGTCATTCATTTGTAATCTTGCACATAACCCCACATATTTGCGATCGTTTCACTGCACTCGCATCATTGTATCATCCAATAAATTATGGAAGAACCACACCGCATCCTGGAGGCCACATCAGCGATTTCAGAGACGAAAGATGTCGCGCGGGAGAAACGCCCATGTACCACCGTTCCAGAAGTCCAGACGCCTGCACCTCACACCACAGAGTTTCCGCCGCCGACCGAGGGCTACATACCCGCCCCTTCCGTGTTACAGATGAGTCTCATCCTGGAAGCATTGAACGATATGATCAAAGAAAGGAAACAACTGAACGAAACACTAAACATATAAATAAGAACTACGACCAAATAAAGGAAGTCAAACAAGCAAGCGGACGTGATACATGTATGGAAGACCAACCTACCGAAAATGTCAAGGCTGAAGTCGCGCCGCACCCTGCAGAACGCCGAGAGGGACCGGACGACATCGCCCGCCAAGCTGAGGACGTCATCCAGGGCATAGGGGGACAGCCCATACCACCGCGTGCCGACTACCAGGAGTCCAAGGACGTTGCCCGCCGAGTAGAAGAGCAGCCCGGACCGCCGACCGCCCGTATCTCCGAGCCACCGAGGACAGCATCTGCAACAGACAAACCCAGCACTCATGAAGATAGTCCAATAAACAATAGAAATGAAATGGAAACATACAACAAATCAGAATCACAACCAAAACTGAAAACCTACAAATCAAAACAACGAACAAGAAGGATTACAATACGTCAAAGAAGAAAACCAACTAATAGAATTCATCTACATCGCCGTCATGTTAGGCTGAAATCGTACATCAAATCTTTTACAAGCATGCATGATAGGAGAAAAACCATATCAAGAAGAACCTACAACCACCGCAGTCATGTCCGGTTAAAATCAAACAGACTGTACACCGGCATGCAAAAAAGAAAAAGATTATTTGAAAAAACACACAGACACCACCGGCATGTAAGGTTTAAGAATATCAAACTGCATGTTACCGGCCGACCAAGAGGAAATGAATTTGTAGGAAATGATTTACACCACAGGCACATTCGTTTTAAGCCAAGTTTGATAAAACGGATAGTTGCAAATCGGAATTGGACCTTTGAATAATACCGAAATCAAATTTAGATGGGGGCTTGAGGAAATAATAATCTTTTAATCAACTGGAAGCTACGTTGTGAATCACATGAATTATCAAACACTTCATAATCACAGCCTACCCATCGAATCATATCTTTGCAGACCAGCGTTTTTCTACTGCAGCCTAATCAACAACATAACATAACTTCGCCGCATCTCAGCTAATAAGGGAATATTATTAATTCACATCAAATGAAGAAATTATTATCAACTCTAAGTCAAGAAAATAAAACTACAAAACAACTCTAAAAATTTACCAACCTGATCAAGCCGTCTGCCTCATGCTACAATCATCACAGAAACAATCGCCTAGTACCATCCGCACAACTGAAAAACAGAAACAAGAATTATATTATCCACAGAAATTAATTGTAAATTAGAAATAACATGAAATTAGTAGTGAATAGGAGGAAAGAAAATAAACAAAGTTTATTTGAAAAAATGTGTAAACCTAACCTTGAAATACAGAATCAATAGAAAAATCTATTTAGAACCAACGCCTGTTCGATAATTTTCTTCGTCCCACCAACCAATGTGTACGAAATCCTAGAGTCAATGTTAATAGAATCAAAGCAATATCGTTAGTTAATTATTGTAACCCATTATTTAATGTGGAATTATAAGTAAAAAACACAAACAAAAAAATATATATTGTCACGTTATTCTTTATATAAAATAACGATTAGCCTCCTGCTTGGCATCAGTCGGTAAAGCATGAGATTTAATATAATTAGTGCGTGGTTTTTCTAATAGTATTCAGTCTTAAAAAATCTTGATAGGCCTAGATATGGGCTTCTCCAATAACTCTTGTAATTCAATAATAATAAATATATATATATATAAATGATACTTATACTATAGAGATGAGGAATATAAAATAAATTGCACACCATGAAAATTTTACACATATATTATACAAATAATGCAAAGATCAGTCGAGGCAAAAAATATATATAGAGCGATAAAAAATATAATATAAAAATAGAACAATATTTGAAATCAATAAAAAATATCACAGGCTAACTTTATATTCTAGATTTATGGCACGAATCATTACCATGTGCCTTTATCTTGAAATCATATGCAATCTTTGGCATGTAGCTGTGACATGTACTTGCTAATACTTGTCTGCTTGGATAATTCAATCATAATATGTGCTCTAAGATCAGCTTGATAAATTAGCCACTAATAATCCAAATATATCTATATATTAAAATCTCTAGTATTTAGTAGATTTATTTGTAGCGAATATATATTTTTATCTCAGGGTGCAAGATTCGGCACCTGACGGAATAGGTAGAGCCATTCATCTAGTGAATAGAACTATGATAAATTATCGCAAATTGTATTGCAAAAATAAATATTGTATGCATACGTTTGATAGCCTAGATTTCGTACTTCTTTGATTAATAGAATTTCTAAAATATTGATCTATATTTTTTCTTTCAATTAGATACCTTTGATACTAATTTTTACTTGCGCAAGTATTACTCTTATTAATTTCTTAATTCATAATAACCCTTTCGGCGAGCTAGCTTTGATCATCAGATTATTTCGAAGCACTAGGCGCCCAT
>NW_024092144.1:0-10438 GCF_014356525.2 Nilaparvata lugens | reverse complement strand
CCTCACAACAGGAAGCATGGAATAAACATCCAAGATTTGGTTGGTTACCATGGTTACCATAGGAACCATGTATAAAGTTTGTTTACGAAAGTGACCAGTTTGGGATCATGCCATGTTGCCAGATTCATTGAACAGATAAATCGTTCCATAGCTATGGATTTTATAAATATGTTTGAGAAACCAATAAAAATTTATTGATGGATAAAGTTATTGAATCAATAGCTATTGCGTTGTTTCTTCTTCTTCTTTGACTACCGTACGCCTAATCACAATCATATGGGATAAGCTATAGATTTGTTTATTGAACGAAATAATGCCAAAATCCAGCCTGTAATAATAATTATCTATATCGAATCGATGAATTGTGTTTAAAGGTTATGTTGGGATGTTTGTGTTCGATGTTCTGTTATTTAAATAAAAACAATATTGAAATGGATCTAGATATAATTAGTTACAGCAGCAGTTCAGATGATGGAGTGTTTGAGTTAGATTTGAATAGAATATATTCTTCTCTCACTGCATCCCATGCCTTGCTTTTATCTTTTATTGAATATTTATGTGTCTTTTTATTTTCTATTACATTTTTATACTTTAGGCAGATCTCTACTAATTGTCTTTTTCAACCTCTGCAAAATTCTTGCCCCGGTCTCGTTCTCTGCCATAATTTAATAATAACTTGAAAAAATATCATTAAAGTAGGAAAAAACCTTCAAATGAACTTCACAACAAGCAGCAAGGTTTAAACAAACAAGATTCAGTTGGTTACCATGGCTACCATATAAAGTTTGTTTACGAAAGTGGTCGGTTTGGAATCATGCCATGCTGCCAGATTCATTGAACAGATGAATTTCCATGGATTATAAATAGTTTAAGGAACAATAAAAATTTATTGAATTGATAAAGTTATTGAATCAATAGCTATAGCGTTGTTTATTGAACGACTGAGAAACCGGGCATTAGTGTTCAGTGACTTTTGGAGATTATATGCAACCTGTTGATAATATTTATGAAAAAGTTACAAATGTCTATACTATTCATTATATGGAAGAAATTGGTACTAGTTGTTAATATTTCAGCTGTTTTCTTACACTTAGCTTTCCTCACTTCTTTTGCATAGTTTTTCTTTAGACATTTGTATTTGACCTCACTCGGAACATCCCTCACTAATTTAAATTCCTCATAAGCTTCCCTAACAATATTTCTTTGAGTAAGGATA
Source organism: Nilaparvata lugens (assembly GCF_014356525.2). Lineage (NCBI taxonomy): Eukaryota > Metazoa > Arthropoda > Insecta > Hemiptera > Delphacidae > Nilaparvata > Nilaparvata lugens. The sequence goes on along the minus strand of NW_024092144.1, from coordinate 9,222 downwards.
TCTTCAGTTATCCATTCATCTACTTTGTCCAATTTACTTTTCACTTTGACTTTTTTTATTGGACAGCATACACTAATGTGAAATCTTAGAGTATCAATGAATTGCTTATATTTGTAATTTAGGTTACAACTGTTATAAACACTACTCCAATTTTCTTGAAGCAGTTCCTGCTTCAACAATTTATATTTCCTAGCTCATATTGCTGAATTTCTTCCACAAAAGTTTTTTTTTTGCTTGGATTCTGGCCTGCAACTTAACATCTAAAATTTGATAGTTATGATCTGATAGATCTGAGCAACTAACCTGACATTACAACCTTCTATATTTGTGAGGATATTATCAATAATTGTCTGTGAAGTTCGAGTTACTCTTGTATATTGTGGACCTTTATTTCTAAATTATTCATATAATAATATCTCTAATATCCTCTGTCATTTTATCCTGCCTGGCAAAATCGGTATTGAAATCTCCTACTACTATAACATTTGTGAAACGAGCGGTTGTAATTTCCAAAAGTGTGTGGAGCAGCTCACAAAATTTTTGCCAGTCTCCATTTGGTGACCTATAGATACCTAACACTGCTACCTCAAATCGATCATCAATTTTAACCTTAGTCCCGTCACCTCTAAATCCATCTCAACAGAAAATCTCTTAACAAAATCCAGTTCATAAGTTTGGGTATGTTTAGCATTGCTAGTGAATATACATACACCACCACTTCTATGAGCTATTCTACAAAATTCTGATCTCAGTGAATAGCCTGGAATCCTAACTTGATTTATTTCCTTTATTTTTAAGCCATGCTCTGTGAAAATAACAATGTCAGGATCCTCCTGTTTAAGAAATACTTCTAATCTGTCAATTTTGTTGCGAAGATACTGAATATTTTGATGATAAATACTAAAAACCTTACCATCTTGTGCTACTCTATCTCTAGCATTTGTAGCTATTTCCCTTTCCCTGTTTTGAGCCAATTTACTAAAAAATCGTTATTTGTTTTTTTGACTGGTTTTAAACCAGAGGATTGCAAACGGCTTTCAATCAGCTCTGCAATCTATTACAAAATATTACTTTGCCAGATCGATTTAGATGCAACCCATGATTAGTGAAGTTATGTCTTTTCAGCCTTTCATTTAGAAAACAAATCCCCAGTTGTTTAGAATTCTTATCTTTTAGGCTGTTGATTGTATTATGGATTGATTTGTTTGTCGAATTGATTGCTTCATTTAACTCTGGCCTATCAAACCTATTAGGAATAGTACTTATATTAAGTTTGTTTTTTGCTGAGTGGCACATTTCCTTGATTTTTCTGTTACTTGAGGAAGATGATTCAAGTTAGGTTCATTATTATTTGAGCCCCCAGTACAATTAGATAGTCATTTTCATCAAAGTCTTTAGTTTGTTCCTAGCTGACTCTACAACTGCATTAATTGATGCACTTGGCTTGAAAAAACATTGGACATCAAATTTATTTTTCAGTCTTTTATCAAGGAGATCACTGCAATCACGTCCATGACTGGACGTCAGTAGCAGAACTCTCCCTTTCCTATCTTTATTTCCTCAGCTAATTTTGGTTGCTGTCTTCAAAACCTCACTGTACGTTTTATTTCGACCATTTTCAGAGCATTTCCCATCATTTAGGTTAGATTCTATTTTTTTGCATTTGGACGGAGGTTCTATCATACATTTAGTATTATCAAATTTAGATTTTAGTTTCTTTATTTCCTCCGACATTAGACTACATTGATTTTTTAGATTTAGTATTCTTTTTTATGGTCTTCATCTTGTAATTTTATAATCAGTTCCAAAGATTTAATTTCTTCTACCATCCCTAACCTTTCTTCCTCAGACGTTTTTAGAGTTACTTCTAATTGGTTTTTTAAATTAGTGTGGCTACTTTGTAGTTGAGCAACTTTTTCGGCTAAAGTAGTTTAGGAACTGGGGTTTTTGGTTTTGGCGTTTTTGAATTTTGGTTTTGAGCTCATCTTCCTATCTAAGAAATTATATTACTTGCAATAATAATAATTGATTTATAAATGATAGGATTTTAATTAGGTTATAATTTTAGTCAAGTAAACTATCTATGTTTATTTTTAAATCTCGAAAACCTAACCTCAAAATAACCTCTAAACGATGTTTGGCTTATAAAATAGAATTAAGAATTAAAATCTAAAACAAAATGATAAAACGTGATCAAGAAATAATTAATAATGAAATTAATATAAAATTTGTACTTATCCGTGACTATTTATAACACAAAATCTTCCAAAACCCAGGAGCAAAATTATGTATGACTTTCATTTACAAAACCTCAAGGTCATCTCTTGACCTTCATGATGAAACCACTAGTTGCCCTTTGAGGTTCAACTTTATTCAAACTATCTACCAAATCACGACTATGACTGTCGTCAAAGATTCTAACTTTCTCTTTAGTTGAAATAGGGCTGGCTGACTTTGCTGATTTTATACCCAAGGAAATATTACTAGTCTTAGGAATCATTGCATTTGTAGAGCTAGGAAGTAATTTGTTTATATCGTGTGGAGAATCATTGGAGGCTATCAATTCACAACTTTTGGGTTTTAAATAGTTACATAAAATACAGAGAATTTTCCACCTATGCACAGAAGCATCAAAGTTTGTATCAGATGATAAGTCATTTTCCAGGCATGAAATAGTACTTTTCCTCCCATATATGAATACTTCCTCGAGAAAATACATTGCAAAGACCCCACAATCGTAGCTGTTAGTCTGCTGAAGATATGGAAGGATGATTAATTCTTTATATTATTCTTGATCAGAAAGGAGTTCCGATCTAAGAAAAAGGCTCAAATGATCTATAAGTGGATTCACGTGTGTAGATCTCTCAGCATTATCCACCTTATCACGACTCATAAGATGATAGTTACATTAGTCAAATATCAAGATCCATTGAACGGTTGATTGCAGCATTCCATTGTTCCTCCAATATTTTAATTTGCTCCTTCAAAAGTTCATTCTCTTGCTCCAAGCTGGAGCAGTATCATTTTCAAACCTGAAATACATTATTTGAATGCATAGACTAATAGGAGCGATGCGACAGGCAGGCTGCTACGCGCATTAAGGCTGTTGCAAAGGCTAAAAATAAACTTTCTACTCGTGATATTTTTCAAAGTTTTTCTATTTGTATATCATTAGGCTACTAAAATGAAAAAGTTTTCTCAGGGAAACATTTTTTTCCGATCATTACTTTCTGAGATATGAGCGCCTGAAGTTTGAATTTTTGGGACAGAACATTTCAAATTCGGTAAGAGATAAATCCATGAGATTTAGAGGATGAATTCTTCATGGTATTGTTGATCTGATAAAAAAAAATTGAAAAAAGTTATTCAATTTACAAAAAATAACTCAACAAAAAGTTATTTTTGGTTATTTTTAGTAAATTGAATAACTATCTTAGAAATTGATATTTTTAGAAAATTTTTGTTTTACTAGATCACCAATACCGTGAAGAATCTATCCTCTAAATCTCATGGATTCATCTCTTACCGAATTTGAAATGTTCTGTCCCAAAAATTTAAACTTTAGGCGCTCATATCTCAAAAAGTAATGATCGGAAAAAAATGTTTTCCTGAGAAAACTTTTTCATTTTAGTAGCCTAATGATACACAAATCGAAAACTTCACAAGTAGAAAGTTTACTTTTAGCCTTTGCACAGCCTTAATGCGCGTAGCGGCCTGCCTATTGCAACGCTCTTATGGAGTATAAGACAAGTCATGTTATTACATGTTATTACATAATAATTCTAACACTAAGTAGTTCAACCTAGTTTAGGTTTGAAAGGAATTCTTGTACACTATAAAAAGCTTTATCAACTAAATATTTTTTCATTTGTTTTTTGAAAATCTTCAAATCATCATTACTTTTCAAGATTTGAGGTAGCTTGTTATAAAATTTCCTACCAATATAATCTGGTTTTTGTTCAAATAACCTACTGTTGTGACCCATTATATGATAATCTGCTCTGTTTCGCGTATTATACTCATGAGCATCTGAATTCTGGATCACACCACTCGTTTTCACATGCATTACAACTTCATATACATACAAAGATGGCACAGTTAATAGACCAAGCTTTTTAAATAAAGGCCTACAAGTGTCTAACCTATTCACTTTCTCTATACATCTGAGTGCCTTCTTTTGAATCTTAAACACTCTGTCCATATTTTGTTGAGATGAATTATCCCATACTAAAATAGCATACCTAATATGAGATAGTATAAGTCCATGGTAAGCAGTTAACAGTTAACAGTAGTTTTTTATCATTCAGCCTAGCAAGCTGCCGCAGGACAAATACCCCAGATGATATCTTATTACATATCCTCTCAATGTAAGGATGCCATGTTAATTTCCTGTCCAATAAAATTCCCAAGAATGCTACTTTCTCTTCTTGGTCTAATTCATTTTCCTCTACAAACACATTTATTTCTCTATCCTCTACTGAATTATATTTACTTTTGAATTGTAGGAATTGACATTTCTTACTATTTATTGTTAATTGCCTTTGCTTCAAGAATTGGACAATTGACTGTACTCCAGTAAAAGCATTTATTTCTAGACTATCTAATGAATAATTGTTTAAGATAAGCGATGTGTCATCAGCAAACAACAGAGCTATGTGATCTTTTAACTCTTTTGGTAATTGGTTCACATACAACAGAAACAGTAAGGGACCCAGAATTGAGCCTTGAGGTACTCCAGCCTGGACCTCCAGTTTTTGAGATTTAATTTTTACTATTTCATTCCCATCCACCTTGGTAAGCTCAACACACTGGTTTCTACCTATGAGATATGATTCAAACAATTTTAGTTCTATACCATTCACACCTACAGTTTTTAGTATTTCCAATAATATTCTATGGTTCACACAATCAGAAGCTCTGGATAAATCAAGAAATATTGCGGCTGCCTTCTCACCTGAATCTATTATATCTATTAGTCTTTCAACAAGGGATACTATTGCAGTCTTAGTAGATTTCCCTTTCTGGAACCCATGCTGTTCATCACATATGAAATTAATTTCTTCCAGGTGCATCAATAACCTATTTTAAACTACTCTTTCAAAAATTTTACTTATTACATTTAGAATACTAATGGGTCTATAATTTTCAACTCTTTCAGAATCACCGCTCTTGAAAATTGGCAAAATTTTTCCTTGTTTCAGATTATCAGGGAAAATACCCTGCTCTAGTGAAGTATTAAGGAGATGCTATAAAGGGTCCAGTAATTCATTTTCACATTCTTTTAAAATTTTGCTTGAGACCCCATCCAATCCTACTGTTTTTTTGTTATTCAAATTTTTTATTATTCTTGACAACTCATCTCTTGATAATGGATGAAATTTAAATACCTTTTCAATTGGCTCAGCATTTAATGTAGTTGTATTATAAGTATTATGCCCGGTTTCTCAGTCGTTCCATAAACTGTTTATCCATTCAATAACTTTATTGAATCGATAAACATGAGAAATGCGTTTCTAGAACGCTCCCTAAACTTATTGAATCCTTAAATCTCTCGATAAACACTATATGCCTGGTTTCTCAGTCGCTCCATAAGCTGTTTATCCATTCAATAACTTTATTGAACCGATAAAAATGAGAAATGCGTTTCTAGAACGCTCCTTAAACTTATTGAATCCATAAATCTATTGATAAACTATAGTGCCAAAATCCAGCCTATAAATATTTATGGAATGGATAAATTTCTCAAATTTTTGGTAGCAATCAAAAAATTAAGATAGAGAAATTAAATTACAAAATAAAATTGAATTAGTGTAGATCACCAGTATTTTAAAAACAAAACAGAATCAAAGTTGCACTATATTTAGCATCGATAGCCCTCATTTGGTGTCAGCCATCTTGTTTTGGAGACATCAGCCAAAAGATGTCAGTACTGTAGGAAATACCTCACAAAAAGCAGCATGGAATAAACATCCAAGATTTGGTTGGTTACCATGGTTACCATAGGAACCATGTATAAAGTTTGTTTACGAAAGTGACCAGTTTGGGATCATGCCATGTTGCCAGATTCATTGAACAGATAAATCGTTCCATAGCTATGGATTTTATAAATATGTTTGAGAAACCAATAAAAATTTATTGATTGGATAAAGTTATTGAATCAATAGCTATTGCGTTGTTTCTTCTTCTTCTTTGACTACCGTACGCCTAATCACAATCATATGGGATAAGCTATAGATTTGTTATTGAACGAAATAATGCCAAAATCCAGCCTGTAATAATAATTATCTATATCGAATCGATGAATGTGTTTAAAGGTTATGTTGGGATGTTTTGTGTTCGATGTTCTGTTATTTAAATAAAAACAATATTGAAATGGATCTAGATATAATTAGTTACAGCAGCAGTTCAGATGATGGAATGTTTGAGTTAGATTTGAATAGAATTATATTCTTCTCTCACTGCATCCCATGCCTTGCTTTTATCTTTTATTGAATATTTATGTGTCTTTTTATTTTCTATTACATTTTTATACTTTAGGCAGATCTCTACTAATTGTTCTTTTTCAACCTCTGCAAAATTCTTGCCCCGGTCTCGTTTCTCTGCCATAATTATAATAATAACTTGAAAAAATATCATTAAAGTAGGAAAAAACCTTCAACTTGAACTTCACAACAAGCAGCAAGGTTTAAACAAACAAGATTCAGTTGGTTACCATGGCTACCATATAAAGTTTGTTTACGAAAGTGGTCGGTTTGGAATCATGCCATGCTGCCAGATTCATTGAACAGATGAATTTCCATGGATTCTATAAATATGTTTAAGGAACCAATAAAAATTTATTGAATTGATAAAGTTATTGAATCAATAGCTATAGCGTTGTTTATTGAACGACTGAGAAACCGGGCATTAGTGTTCAGTGACTTTTGGAGATTATATGCAACCTGTTGATAATATTTATTGAAAAAGTTACAAATGTCTATACTATCATCATTATATGGAATTAAATTGGTACTAGTTGTTAATATTTCAGCTGTTTTCTTACACTTAGCTTTCCTCACTTCTTTTGCATAGTTTTTCTTTAGACATTTGTATTTGACCTCACTCGGAACATCCCTCACTAATTTAAATTCCTCATAAGCTTCCCTAACAATATTTCTTTGAGTAAGGATATCTTCAGTTATCCATTCATCTACTTTGTTTAATTCACTTTTTACTTTGACTTTTTTTATCGGACAGCATACACTAATGTGAAATCTTAGAGTATCAATGAATTGCTTATATTTGTAATTTAGGTTACAACTGTTATAAACACTACTCCAATTTTCTTGAAGCAGTTCCTGCTTCAAACAATTTATATTTCCTAGCTCATATTGCTGAATTTCTTCCACAAAAGTTTTTTTTTTGCTTGGATTCTGGCCCTGCAACTTAACATCTAAAATTTGATAGTTATGATCTGATAGATCTGAGCAACCTAACCTGACATTACAACCTTCTATATTTGTGAGGATATTATCAATAATTGTCTGTGAAGTTCGAGTTACTCTTGTATATTTGTGGACCTTTATTTCTAAATTATTCATATTAATAATATCTCTAATATCCTCTGTCATTTTATCCTGCCTGGCAAAATCGGTATTGAAATCTCCTACCACTATAACATTTGTGAAACGAGCGGTTGTAATTTCCAAAAGTGTATGGAGCGGCTCACAAAATGTTTGCCAGTCTCCATTTGGTGACCTATAGATACCTAACACTGCTACCTCAAATCGATCATCAATTTTTAACCTTAGTCCCGTCACCTCTAAATCCATCTCAACAGAAAATCTCTTAACAAAATCCAGTTCATAAGTTTGGGTATGTTTAGCATTGCTAGTGAATATACATACACCACCACTTCTATGAGCTACTCTACAAAATTCTGATCTCAGTGAATAGCCTGGAATCCTAACTTGATTTATTTCCTTTATTTTTAAGCCATGCTCTGTGAAAATAACAATGTCAGGATCCTGCTGTTTAAGAAATACTTCTAATCTGTCAATTTTGTTGCGAAGATACTGAATATTTTGATGATAAATACAAAAAACCTTACCATCTTGTGCTACTCTATCTCCAGCATTTGTAGCTATTTCCCTTTCCCTGTTTTGAGCCAATTACTAAAAAATCGTTATTTGTTTTTTTGACTGTTTTTAAACCAGAGGATTGCAAACGGCTTTCAATCAGCTCTGCCAATCTATTACAGAAGATTACTTTGCCAGATCGATTTAGATGCAACCCATGATTTGTGAAGTTATGTCTTTTCAGCCTTTCATTTAGAAAACAAATCCCCAGTTGTTTAGAATTTTATTTTTTAGGCTGTTGATTGTATTATGGATTGATTTGTTTGTCGAATTGATTGCTTCATTTAATTCTGGCCTATCAAACCTATTAGGAATAGTACTTATTATTAAGTTTGTTTTTTTTCCTATCAGTCTATGCATTCAAATAATGTATTTTAGGAACGCTATCTTCTGTATTTTCGGTCGCTGAACAAGATTTTTCAACTCTCAAGCCTCAATAATTGATAATTCTCATCATATTCTACAAATTATGGTCAAAATTACAAACTTCATCTCATTCTGCAAGGAAACTAAGAAATTACAGTTTGAAATAAATGACACTCTTAATAAATTTATCAAGATGGAATAATTATAACATATGTAAAGTGGTAAATTGCAAATCCTTTACAGATGATGCGGTATCCTTGATATTTATAAGAGCGGTTGCTAAAGTCCCTATTTTGCAAATAAATTCACAAAAAGTTGAGGCCGTCCGGCTCACAAAATTGCTGGGTTCAAACCACAGCTCTAGCTCAGTGGTAGATGCATGAATTTTCCAAATACAATAATCACCACAGGGTTCAATGACTGGTGATTAATAATTCTTACCGCTGCTTCCGTGAAGTTCTTGAAGAATACCAATGAGGAAATCAAAAAGATAGTCGATGACTGATTACCAGTAACCATGTATCCAATCGAGAATAATGAAGACCAACTATGGTTTTTTCTAGTTGATTTTTAAAACACTCGTTATGAATACAGGTATTCACCAATTTATCCTTCTGAAATTCCTTAGAACTTACAACGCCAGTTCTTGAAGTTCTCTGGATCCTTATATGATATAACTGGAACCTTATTAATATAATTATCGATATGGTTTTTCCGGCAGACCAGTATGACTATCATC
>NW_024092143.1:0-19129 GCF_014356525.2 Nilaparvata lugens | reverse complement strand
GTTCTTGAAGAATACCAATGAGGAATCAAAAAGATAGTCGATGACTGATTACCAGTAACCATGTATCCAATCGAGAATAATGAAGACCACTATGGGCTTCGATGCGTCTAGGAGTACCACTGTTGAATACCCTGAGATTGACATGTTTATGAAATACAGATATTCAAGAGCCCAAAAAACAAAACTGAACAAAATTAGGAAAAACTAGACATTGGTGGAGCTTTCTATCACTTTTCTGGAAGACTCTTTCTACTTGATAATTATTGATTGTTTATAGAGTTGTAACTTCAGAGTTGCGTCAAAGATATGTTTTACAGGTTATTGGGGTTCAAATGGAATTATTCGATTACTTGATGGATAATAGGTGTAGTATTGAACTATCGGAATATTGTCTTGTGGTTATATTCAAACCCAAATCTATAGAAGTCAATTTCCACTTTCTCATTTCGGGTTACATGAAAATTTAAAATCAAAGTACAATTTTCAACATATATTTTTGACCGAGCGAAGTGAGGTCTAAGATTCAAGTCGACGGTTTGGCATTTCTCTTAATGTTCAAAAGTTTAAATGTTTATATGTTTATGTTGCGCATTACGGCGAAACGCGGTGATAGATTTTCATGGAATTTGATAGGTATATCCCTTTTTTTAATGCGCTTCGACGTATATACAAGGTTTTTGGAAATTTTGCATTTCAAGGATAATATAAAAGGAAAAAGAACTTCCTCATACGCCAATATTAGAGTAAAAATCAGACTATAGAATTATTCATCATAAATCAGCTGACAAGTGATTACACAGATGTGTGGAGAAGCCAGTCTATAGTTTCAATCAGGTACTTTGGGATGAGAATACTGCGAGAGGTCTACTGTTCACAGAACTACTAGTCAATAGAGTTGAACTTCAGAGGTGCTTAAAGAGATATATTTTCACAGTTTTTTGAGGTTCAAATAGAATGATTTGATTACTTGATGGATGAATAGGTGTAGCATTGAACTATTGGAATTGTCCTGTGATTATATTCAAACCTAAATCTTTAGATGTCAATTCCACTTCTCATTTCGGCTACATGAAAATTTAAAATCAAAGTACAATTTTTAACATATATTTCATTATTTCCGTATATTTTATTTGAAGGCAATTTTCAAGTTTTTAAGCCATTATCTGTGAAGCTATTTTATCTCAGAACTCTTCCAGAGCTCTCTCTGGTTATGTCGAGTGAGTAAACGTGTGTCAGTTCGGCTCCGTCTTCTAACAGATATTTCGTAGGGTTATACAGTTCAATTCACTTCAAATTATACATCTAGTTATTCAGTTTCTCGAGCTTAATTCAATAGTGAAATTATATTTTTGATTAACTCACACTCTTTTTATTTATCTTGAAAAAACATTCCTAATCTTCAGTTCACCTTCTCGCCTAGCCTATAAAAGTGTAAATCCACCTAACGGTACACGATGGTTCGACCGAATAGAGGCACACCGAAGAATGAGGTCAATGCTCCGAAGCCAGCTATTTCTGGAGCATTGTCCGAAGAGACCCTCCTCATTATTCGACAGCAAATCGAAGAGTCTGTCCACAGTGCTGTATCAATGGCTGTGAAATCTATTTTTGAGGAACTTCAGGCATTGAAGGAGGAGAACAAACAGCTGCACGATAGAATTCGTGAGCTGGAGGTGTCTTGTCACCTGAAGGTCGACGACCTCGAGCAATATGGGCGCCGACATTCTATACGTATTTTTGGGATCCCGGAGAGTGACAAAGAAGACACGGACCTGCTGGCGCTCGATGTCTTTAACAAGAAGCTGAACGTGCCCGTGACTTTGGCGGATGTCAACCGCTCGCATCGCGTTGGAAGGCGTCAACCACCTCAACAAGGGCAAGCTAAACCAAGGACCGACCATCATAGTTCGACTCTGCAGCTACCGGACCAGGAAGATGATCTTCGACGCTAAGAGGAAGCTGAAGGGTTCCGGCGTCACCATTCGCGAGGATCTGACTGCGGAGCGCCTCAAGATCCTCAACGCTGCGGCCGACCGTCATGGGCATAGGAATGTCTGGTCATCGGACGGGAGGATCAAGATCTCTATCGGCGAGGGAGGATCCAAGAGGGTCCACACAGTCGAGAGGATGACCGACCTTCAAAAAATAAAGGTAAATTAAATCATTTCAGGATTCGATTACTAAGGTGCCCTTCACTACAAAAATAGGAAATTCGTATTAAAACATTTCACAATAGATATACCTTGGCATTTTTCATGAGCTGGCTTTCTGTTCTATAAATGAATCTTTCCACTGCTATTTATTATGTATGAGGCAATTATTTCAAACTAAGGAGATCCACATTTGTTAATACTGATTAATAATTTATCTTGATATTAATTCCCAAAACTACGTTCAATGCATCAACTATATACTCCAGAGGGTACTTAGAGAATCATTATCTCTATTCTTACTAATAATTATTACATCTCTTACCAAAATTATTTCCATAATTAATAATTTTCGAAATGCTGAATTTCAAATAAATTGGATGATTAACATACGTTATAGATATGGATGTAATCTATAGGTAAAGATAGTAATCTCTTCTATATTAGGTGTACATAATGATATCTCTACTGTTGCCACAGCTCGAGCAATAGAAGCAAATGTGTGAAGAATTATTGATAGAACGGAGGGGTGGGTAGTCTGTTCATATGCTTATATAGGGGCTGTGTTTCATTAAATGTTATCTTAGACATTCATCTCTAAAATATTACAGTTCTCAATTTACTACTTTTATTGTTATTGCAACTCCCAATAGTTATTATACTTCTAATACTATATAATATTTTTCACACTTCACCGTTCAATCCTATTTAAAACTCATCTAAAATAATCTAGCACTTTCTCCATCGTCTCCTCTACTTCTTATTTTTCTTTCTAATTTCTCTTCTTGATCTTATATTTATAATGATTACTTGAATATTGTTGTTTGCGATGATGATTATTATTCTTTTCTATTCTTCTTCTTCTTCGTCTTCTTCTTCTTTTCTTCTTCTTCTTCTTCTTCTTCTTCTTCTCTTTCTTTTTCTTTTCTTCTTCTTCTTCTCTCCTTGATTAATTCAAGATCACAATACGATGTTCTATTTCTTATTCTATAGTTCAGTTTCATAAGTTCTTCTCAATTTGTGCACATTCCTTCTTTCTCTTCTTTTCTTCCCCATTGTTATCATTATTTTCCCTGTGATTTTTCACTAGCTATCCAGCATGTTCAAATGTTTATTTCTCTTTCTTATATATTTATCTTCCTACCTTTTCTCTTTCTATCTGATTACTTTCTACTAGTATCCATATATTATTATAATATCCATATATTTATCCATATAATATTCGATTCTTTCCCACATTGAATCATACTATTCCTCTTCAATTTTATGGGGATATTATTCATTCAGTTGTATTATGTATCTTTTCTCAATTGATAACTTTCTTCAAAGATTTTTCGTTTTTCTGCTGGCTTTTTTTTCTCTTTTTCAGTTTTTACTGGATCCCATTTCGCTCTATCTCCACCATGAACACGATCTTCCACTACTGGATTCCATCTCTCTCTATCTCCACTTGGACTCGATTTTCCACCACTGGATTCCATCTCTCTCTGTCTCCACTTGGACTCGATCTTCCACTACTGGATTCCTTCTCGCTCTATCTCACTTGGACCAGATCTCCCACTACCAGTTCTTCCTCAATCTTCGTCTTATTCACCATTAGGATTATTCATCCGGAACTCCACACATCTACATCTTATTGTGTTTAGTGAATTTTGTTTTGAACTAGTGCTTTAAATAGTGAAGGGAGCCGAACTGTCAAGGCATGCTGAATGCACTCGAATCAAGAGACTTTTTCATTTAGGTTAAGTTTTATCAGTTTCATCCCCATTTTCCCCGTCATGTGTGTCTGAGGTCGGTTCACGATTGGTCTGCTGCTTCCATGATGCCTCTCACTGACACGTCAGCTCGCTCGCCCTCAAGTAGGTATGATTATTTCAATAATAGTAATAATGACGCAGGTATGTTTCTAGCAAATAAGCTCCACTCTTTCAAAAAACTTTTCAAGGCTGCTCACCTTAACGTACAATCCCTCAGTTGCCACATTGATGAACTCAGAGCAATCTTCCGTTTTCAGGACTTCAATATAATCGGAATTTCCGAATCATTTTGAAGCCTAGTATTTCATCAAATTTTGTTGCATTGCCTGGATATAATCTTTTCCGGAATGATAGATTAAATAAAGCTTGTGGGGGTGTAGCAATTTATGTGAAAGAAGGTATCAAAACAAAAGTTTTAATCACATCTAAACAAGAGTATTGTTCCAGACCAGAGTTTATGCTACTTGAATTATCCTTATCTAGTACTGATAAATTACTCGTTGGTATCTGTTATCGCACCAAAAATAGGTCATTTCACAGATTTCGAAAGTGCCTTGCTTTCTCTTATGCCTTGTTATAACCGTATACTAGTTATGGGGGATATGAACACCGACTTGAACATGACAAATCGTAACTTTGACTACTTTCAACTGACTACAATTTTCCAATGCCTAAACATGACTATTTTACCTCTCGATCCAACTCATCATACTAATGAATCAGACACACTCATTGACCTTCTCATTGTTAGTGATCCCAATGAGGTTGTTCAAGCAGGCCAAATCTCAGTCCCAGCTATTTCTAGACATGATTTGATCTACTGTGTACTTTCCCATAAGATACCCAAGCCAGAACAGAAAATTATCACTTATAGAGACTTCAAAAACTTTGATGAAGCCGCCTTCCTGACTGATGTGGCTCAGACTCCATGGCATCAAATTGAAGCATTACCCTCAGTTGATGACATGGTCAAGACTTTCGAGAATTGGACTTTGACTTTGTATGACAAACATGCACCTTATGTGACAAGGAGGATTAATAGAAAACGACGAGTACCGTGGATGACTGAAGACATACTTAAGATGATGGGACGTAGAGACAAAGCACATAGAAAATTTAAAAAGACATTTGACTTGGACAGTTTGATAGAGTATAGGAGCCTTAGAAATAGGGTTAAACAGGAATTACGGAACTCAAAGATTAGGTACTTGAATTCGTTTATGACAAACAATAGACAAGACTCTAAATCACTTTGGCAGGGAATAAAAGAATTCGGGCTTGGCAAAGAGAAATCGAATCCACAAATTGACTTACCATTGAATAATATAAATGACCATTTCGTTTCACACTCTAACCAACGCGACGAAGTTGTCATTGCTAATCACATGATGATCTTGAAGAGCAGGTTACAAACTTAGATTTACCAATCACTGATCAATTTCATTTCCATCCAATCTCAGAAGAAGACACTTTCAGAGCAATTCAACGTATTCATAGTAATGCTATGGGTGTAGACAAAATTCCTATTAAATTTATCAAGAAGATGTTATTTGCTGTTTTACCAACCATTACATACATTTTCAACAAGTCACTTGAAGAAGGCATTTTCCCTGAAAACTGGAAGTTTGCTCTGGTTCGCCCTCTAAATAAAGTTCCATCACCCAATAAAGTTGAGGATTTTAGACCAATCAGTATTTTACCTGCATTGTCCAAAGTGCTAGAAAGACTCATTCATGCTCAAGTTGTAAATTTCTAGACAACAATAGTAAGCTTCATAACTTTCAATCAGGCTTTAGAAAATCCATTCAACTGAGACAGCTCTGCTTCGTGTCACTGATGATATAAGGTTAGCTATGGACCAAAGAAAATGCACCATCCTCACCCTATTTGATTTTTCTAAAGCATTCGATACTGTTGATCATACAGTCCTTCTGAATAAGTTGGCTTCTTGGTTTCAGTCACAACTCGTTAGTTTGGTTTAAATCCTATCTATTAGGTAGGAAACAATGTGTATCTGTCGGTGACAAAAAGTCAACTTGGAAAAACGTTATGCATGGAGTACCACAAGGTTCAATTTTAGGCCCTCTCCTCTTCACTTTGTATGCTAATGACCTTTCTTCCATTATCAAATTCTCCAGTTTCCATACTTATGCAGACGACCTTCAAATCTATTTAAGCTGTCCCATAACAAAAATTAATGAAACAGTTGGAATAATGAATCAGGATATCAATTCGATAGTGGAATGGACAAAGAAAAATGGCCTTAAGCTTAATCCCATCAAAACACAACCCATTATAATTGGATATTCTCGTCTTATAAACAATATTGACCTTGAATCGATTCACAAAATTAGTGTAGACGGTAATGACATTCCTTACTGTAGCTCAGTTAAAAATTTAGGCATTATTATGAATAATACTCTTGACTGGTCAGAACAAGTGAACAAAACTTGTAAAAAGGTATTCTCAGCCATGCATGCATTGAAGAAAATGCACGATATTCCCTAGAAACATTAATTATTATTGGTTCAATCTCTCATCTTCCCACATTTAATGTATTGTAATTCTGTTCTTAACGATATGCAAGTCACTCTGAATGATAAACTACAGCGTTGCCAAAATTATTGTCTACGTTTCGTCTACTCTCTCCAACGCCATGATCATATCACCCCAGCCCACATTGCTAGTTCAACATTAAAGCTTCCCGATCAGAGGCTTTTTCGAATAGTCAAGCTTGTTAGAGATATCTTGATATACGGTAATCCGAACTATTTTAAAGATGATTTCAAATTGTCTCTGAAGGTAGGAGGATAGATGCTTCACATACTAGAACCGGAGAAAGTACTTTAAGGATACCCAATCATCGAACTACTATTTTCACAAAATCCTCTTAGTCAGTGCCTGTCGTGCATGGAATGCACTTCCTGTTTCTATCAGGTCCATCGAGAGCCGAGCGAGCTTCATCCTAACTTTAAAAAAACATCTTTTGGAACACATGAAAACTGTCTAAAATGTCGGGTTGGTACAATCAAGTCGATCCCACGTTCACCAACGGTAATTTGACCATGAAGGCAAGAATGTATAAACATGGCATCGTTCTTCTTCCTCCGCCATTCCAGTTTTCCAAGTCTATGGCCAAGCACAGCTCCCTGTACGATAAGTCTTCGGAGCCTAGAATGAAGCGTCGCATCGAGTACTTAACGAATTTCCTCTGTATCCCCTGCAGCACGACAGATGTGCAGAGTCTATCCCGGTTCCAGATCACGGAGGCGTAATTATCACAGTAGAATGTAGAATGATATTAGGCGCTAGACAGCATGATACCTACCTTAACCAATCCACGATTCATTAGGGTTTCAGCCTGTTTTTTCCAATTGTTTCATAGATTTCTTCTCGATAATACATAATTCCACAAAATATTTTTAATGCACTCCAACAAAATATGAGCTACGATGCCTCTAGAAGTACCACTTTCGAATACTCAGAGATAGACATGTTTTTATTGAAATACAGATTTTAAAGAGCTCCAAAAAACAAAACTGAACAAAACATTAGGGAAAAACTAGACATTGGTGGAGCTTTTTGTCACTTTTCTGGAAGACTCTTTCTACTTGATAAATTATTGATTGTTTATAGAGTTGTAACTTCAGAGTTGCGTCAAAGATATGTTTTACAGGTTATTGAGGTTCAAATGGCATGATCTGATTACTAGATAGGTGAATAGGTGAGTTGAACTATTGGAATCGTCCTGTGGCTATATTCAGATTCAAATGGATGTCAATTTCTCTTCTCCACTTTCTCTTAGGGCTACTTTAAAACTTAAAATCGAAGTACAATTTTCAACATATATTTTTTGACCAAGCGAAGTGAGGTCTAAGATTCAAGTCGACGGTTTGGCATTTCTCTTAATGTTTAGATGTTTAAATGTTTATATGTTTTTATGTTGCGCATTTACGGCGAAACGCGGTGATAGATTTTCATGGAATTTGACAGATATGTTCCGTTTTTAATAGCGCGTCGACGTATATACAAGGTTTTTGGAAATTTTGCATTTCAAGGATAATATAAAAGGAAAAAGGAACTTCCTCATACGCCAATATTAGAGTAAAAATCAGTATAGAATTATTCATCATAAATCAGCTGACAAGTGATTATACAGATGTGTGGAGAAGCCAGTCTATTGCTGTATTTCCATAAGGTCTATAGTTTCAATCAGGTACTTGTGGATGAGAATACTGCGAGAGGTCTACTGTTCACAGAACTACTAGTCAATAGAGTTGTAACTTCTGAGTGCATGAAGATATATTTTCACAGTTTATTGAGATTCGATTACTTGATGTATAAATAGGTGTAGTATTGAACTATCGGAATTGTCTTGTGGTTATATTCAAACCTAAATCTATAGAAGTCAATTTCCATTTCTCATTTAGGGCTACATGAAAATTTTAAATCAAAGTACATTATTTTCAACATATATTTTTACTATTCCCGTAATGTTTCAATTTAAAAGAAATCTTCAAGTTTTTAAGCCATTATCTGTAAAGCTATTATCTCAAGAACTCTCTCCAAACCGCATCCAATTCTACGAATAATGAGACTTTTTGTGTAGTTGAGAAGTTGATATTGTGGTAATTATTCATATTGAATGAAAAAGACTAAGAAATTGTCAAAAACCACAGATTTATTGATACTTAGAAAGACCAGTTTCGGTTATTACACCATTGTCAATCTCTGATAAACAGTTCATCCAAGTATCTTTAGTCTAAAAGTATTATCAGTATTTCTAAGTATCAATAAATATGTGGTTTTTGACAATTTCTTAGTCTTTTTCATTCAATAATGAGACTCATAAGTTGGTTTCCAAATTCTCTCGTTAGTCCCATGTAGCCATATCTCCCAAATCACGGACCCCACTTAAACCTCTCGAAAATAGCTTTAACTGTAGCCAGTCGGCTAGCAAGCTAATGCTGATTACAGGTGATTAAAGCCTGCAAACATTTATTGAAGCGTAGAAAGTTGGTCTCGTGATGCACTCAGCGAGTGAGAGAATTCTGGAATCCTTGAGGAAGTTTAAACAGTAGATGAAGAAGGGAGGGCTGTGGTAAAGATTGTGGGAGGATGTGATAAAGGCAGCGACAATATTAGATGGAATATGATAAAGATGGTAAAAAGGGGAGGATATGATAAAGATGGTAGGAATTGGGAGGATGTGATAAAGGTAGCGACAGGAGGGTTGAGCAATAGATGATGGAGAGAGTGATGTGATAAAGATGATGAAAAGAGAGGATGTGATACAGATGGTTGGAATTGGAAGAATGTGATAAAGATAGAGACAAGAGGATTAAGCAAAAGATAATGGAGGGTTGAGCAATAGATGATGAAGAGAGTACTGTGATAAAGATGATAAAAAGGGAGGATGTGATAAAGATGGTAGGAATTGGAAGAATGTGATAAAGATAGAGACAAGAGGATTAAGCAAAAGATAATGGAGGGTTGAGCAAATAGATGATGAAGAGAGTACTGTGATAAAGATGGTGGAAAGTGTGAGTGTGATAGAGATGAAGGAAGGAGGTATGATCAGGAATGATGATAGATCCCTGCACACACAAATCGCATTTTGTTCGTACGATGTTTTACCGTCCTTATGAATTCCATCAGATTTAATGGAACTTGACAAACAACATCTGTTTAATCTAATAGAATTTATAAGAAAGGTAAAATATTTTACGAACAAAAATCGATGTGTGTGTAGCTAGCCTAATAGTATAGATGGAGATGGTGTAAGGTGAGAGGATGTGATAAAGATGGAGACAGAAGGTTTGGAGCAATAGATGATAGAGAGAGAGTGATGTGATAAAGATAGTAGAAAGTGTGAGAATGTGAGGAAGGTGGAGGCAGAAGGTTTGAGCAAAAGATAATGGAGAGAACGTTGTGATGAAGATGATGAAAAGGGAGGATTTTGATAAAGATGGTAGGAGGGAGAATGTGATAAAGGTGGAGGCAGAAGGATTAAGCAAAAGATGATGGAGAGAACGTTGTGATGGAGATGATGAAAAGGGGAGGATATGATAAAGATGGTAGGAATTGGAAGAATGTGATAAAGTTGAAGTCAGAAGGTTTGAGCAAAAGATAATGGAGAGAACGTTGTGATAAAGATGATAAAAAGGGAGGATGTGATAAAGATGGTAGGGATTGGAAGAATGTGATAAAGGTGGAGGCAGAAGGTTTGAGCAAAAGATAATGGAGAGAACGCTGTGATAAAGATGATAAGAAGGGAGAATGTGATAAAAATGGTAGGAATTGGAAGAATGTGATAAAGTTGAAGGCAGAAGGTGTGAGCCAAAGATAATGTAGAGAACGTTGTGATAAAGATGGTAAAAAGGGAGGATGTGATGAAGATGGTAGGAATTGGGAGAATGTGATAAAAGTGGAGACAGGAGGATTAAGCAAAAGATAATGGAGAGAACGTTGTGATAAAGATGATAAAAGGAGATGATGTGCTAAAGATGGAAGGAATTGGGAGAATGTGATAAAGGTGGAGGCAGAAGGTTTGAGAAAAAGATAATGGAGAGAATCGTTGTGATAAAGATGATAAAAAGGTAGGATGTGCTAAAGATAGTAGGAATTGGAAGAATGTGATAAAGATAGAGAGAGACAAGAGGATTGAGCAAAAGATAATGGAGAGAACGTTGTGATAAAGATGATAAAAAGGGGTGGATATGATAAAGATAGCAGAACAGATGAAGAAACATGTTAGGAAGTTGAAGCAGTTGTTGAAAAAGGAAGGATGCCTTGATGGAAGTATGAGATGTGAGGCATGTAATGGAGATTGTAGGAAATACGATATTAAAGAATATTAAGGAGTTGAAGAAGTGGTGACTGTTTTGGGGGAAGCATTGTTGGGGATGGTATAAGAAATATGAGGATTTGATGAAGATGGTAAGAAGGACAGTATAAAGATGCAAGGGAGTTTATGTAATGGGCATTGGTGAGAACACAATATAAAAGAATGTTAAGGAGTTGAAGAAGTGGTTACTGTTCAAGGGAAAGCATTGTTGGGGATGGTATACGAGCTACGAGGATATGATATAGATGGTAAGGAGGACAGTATAAAGATGCAAGGGAGTTCATGTAATAGACAGACAATGTAGAGAATACAATCTAAAAGAATATTAAGGGGTTGAAGAAGTGGCTAGTGTTCAAGGGAAAGCATTGTTGGGGATGATGGTAAGAGCTACGAGGATATGATAAAGATAAGAAGTTGAAGGAGGAGTTGATAGAAACAATTCATCGATGGAGAAAGTGGGAGGCACAAGGTTCTGATAAAGTCGGTAGATAGTAGAGATGTTTATAAAGATGGAGTGGAGGACAGTATAAAGATTCTAGGGAGTTGAAAGAAGGAATTCATTGACGGAGAATGGTAGGAGGGTTCTGATGAAGATGGTAGAAGGTAGAGATGTTAATAGCGTTGCAAAGGAATTCCCAAACGGCAGTTTGTATGAGGTAGGAGGTATAAGATAGGCAGCGGTGAATGCCTAATAACCTGACCAAGCTAAAGTACCAGGCTACCAGACGGTTACCAGGCGCGACTGAGTTCGGAACTTGGCTCGTTTACAGAATCCTCCTATTTTTTACGACTTGCCGCACTCCTGGTCTGTTCAACGTGTTCATTTAGTTAACATTACGCAGCTTTGCGAACTCTACTGGGGATAGTTATTCACTCAGACGTGCTTGAACCGGGGAGTTGATCGTTAAGTTATGACAACAGTGTGAGGTCATCTAGATACTGAGTATTGATTGAAGAACATTTTTTTAGTGATTCTAGTTGTTGAATGAAAAAGACTAAGAAATAGTCAAAAACCCACAGATTTCTGATACTTCGAAAGACCGGTTTCGGTTATTACAATGCTTATCAGAGTTTATCAGAGATTGACAATGGTGTAATAACCGAAACCGGTCTTTCTAAGTATCAATAAATCTGTGGTTTTTTGATAATTTTTTAGTCTTTTCAATTTCTACTCATTGATAACTTGAATCGATTACTTGAATTCTCCGTCAATGAAAATCCAGTCTACTATACCATCACCTATACTACAACAACTAGAATCTTTTTGTGTAGTTGATAAGTTGATATTGTGGTAATTATTCATATTGAATGAAAAAAATAAGAAATTGTCAAAAAAAAACACAGATTTATTGATACTTGGAAAGACCGGTTTCGGTTATTACACCATTGTCAATCTCTGATAAACAATGAACAACAACTAGAATCTTTTTGTGTAGTTGAGATGTTGATATTGTGGTAATATCATATTGAATGAAACAGAATAAGAAATTGTCAAAAAAACCACAGATTTATTGATACTTGGAAAGACCGGTTTCGGTTATTCACATTGTCAATATCTGATAAACAATGTTTCAGAGTTTATCAGAGATTGACAATGGTATAATAACCGAAACCGCTCTTTCTAAGTATCAATAAATCTGTGGTTATTTGACAATCTTTTATTCTTTTCCATTCAACAATGTTTATTGATTGATTGATTGATTGATGAGTACTCTTTATGTAGATTACAATATATACTGGCTTAACACTTATATACATTAGCTTACAATACAGCAAAATTATAGATGAATTTACATAATATAGACTAAGAAAATAATTATTGAAATGTATAGATATGAAAAAGCAATTTGTAATATAATAACTATAGATAATAATATATGTTATGCACCACATAAATTGGCGGAGCTTTGGACATATCAGAGTTTTATCAGAGTTGACAATGGTATAATAACCGAAAACGGTCTTTCTAAGTATGAATAAACTGTGGTTTTTGACAATTTCTTAGTCTTTTTTTCATTCAATATGAATAATTACCACAATATCAACTTCTCAACTACACAAAAAGATTCTAGTTGTTGTAGTATAGGTGATGGTATAGTAGACTGAATTTTCATTGACGGAGAATTCAAGTAATCGATAAGTTATCAATGAGTAGAAATATTTTGTCATGTTGACGGTCAAGTGGATTTGAGAAGCGGAGAGAATTCGAATAACCACTAGCTTGCTGGTTTCGTTCAGTGAGAGCAGCTACGTGCAAGTCACATCGAGTTTCAATAGCAATTTTTAGATTTTCTTTTTTGGCTCAAGCATGATCTGACGTGCTCTTGCACATCATATATAAGCATTCAATGTGATCACATCCTTAAGGCTGTGCAAAGCCTAAAAATAAACTTTTCACTGGTGATATTTTTCAATTATTTTCGATTTGTATATCATCAAGCTATCAAAATGGAAAAGTTATCTCAGGAAACATTCTTTTTCCGATCACAACTTTTTGAGATATGAGCGCCTAAAGTTTAAATTTTTGGGACAGAACATTTCAAATACGGTAAGAGATAACTCCATGAAATATAGAGGATGAATTCTTCATGGTATTGTTGATTGAATTAAAATAAAACTTTTCTGAAAATATCATTTTATGAAAAAGTTATTCAATTTACCAAAAATAACTGATCAAAAAGTTATTTTTGGTTATTATTAGGAAATTGAATAACTTCCTCAAAAACATATATTTTCAGAAAATTTTTGTTTTATTCAATCAACAATACAATGAAGAATTTGAATACGGGCATTTCACTTTTCACCAGCTGAATATATTTTATTGTAATTTATGTGTTTTGTAATTCTTTGTTATTTTGTTTTGTCTTGTTTTGTGTGTTTTTAATAAATTTGAATTGAAAAAAAAATGTACTTGTACAGAAACAGTAAAGTACCAATTATAGTACAGAGTATCGTAGCATCAGTTGACAAAAAGTAAAATGTGCGTCTTCGTGGTGCTCAAGTCTGTACGCACCTTTGGAGTTGAAGCTGATTATCATAGAAAATATCAAATGTTGAATACCAACTATCAATGTTAATGTCAACTATTTCAATGAAATAAATCGTTTAATGTCAACTATAAAATAGTTGATCATTGTGCCGGTTGCACAAAAGCCGTTTAAATTTTAATCGTAATTAATTCCACGAGAACCAATCAGAGAAACCGTATCATCAAAAATGCCCTCTCTGATTGGTTCTCGTGAAATTAACCACGGTTAAAACATAACCGGCTTTTTTGCAACCGGGCCAGAGTGTTGAAAGTGTTAAAATGACAAAGGCCGGTTTAATTTTAATCGAGATTAATTCCACGAGAAGGTGTCTCATCCAAAATGCTTTCTCTGATTGGTTCTCGTGGAATTGATCACGCTTAAAACTTAACCGACTCTTGTGCAACCTGGCCAGAGTGTTGAAAATGTATAAATGAATTCGTTCATGTCCTTTTCATGATTTCAGTACGCATACAATTCATCAAGCAATTCTTTGTAGAGCATGATACATTGACGCCATGATCAACTGTGACATTTTCGTATTTATCAAGCCCGATACAGAAGAGGCAGTCGAGAGACGCTGTTTTGTTGGCGGAATTCTCGGGGGATTAAATTAGTTGTTGCGCTGCGTAAGGGCGCAACTCTAGGCCAGGGCAAAAACACTTTCTTCCAAGTTCACGTGCCTCGGTCGGTCCACACGCCGCCGATGCTCCGTGACCGGAAAAGCGGCTCGAAACACGTCCCGTCGACGGAACAGGGCTTATAAATCTTGCCAATGACAGGTCATGATGGATTGTCGTCGTCTGAGCTCACCGAGAAGAGTCCCCGGATGAGAAGTACATAATTGCGGCCAATATTGCTGTTATATTTTCTGGGGTATTGTGGGAGATCAGATAGGCTCTCAACGGTTATTAAATTCGGTTGACGTAGTGCAATATCAGGGGTTCGTGGTGATCTTTTAATGTGGATGTCTTCTATTGATGTTAAATGGTGTAGGTTCTAAGTGATTTGATAATGTCATTGATGTAACTGTAATGTTCAAAACTCTGATCTTCTAAAGTACAAGAATGAATCATAATTCATAAAATTTCTAGTACATGAAGTGTAACTTCTAGTATCATGAACTTAGCATGATAACTATTGACGTTCCGTTTATGTTATTTTGTATATTAAGGTGCGTACAGACTTTCGCTCTGCTCCGCAATCGAACGTCACTTGAGCAGATCGATTGATGATCGACCGGGGAGCAAGAGTGGAACGCGAGAAGAGCTAACATCTCCCGTAACGTTCATGATTGGAGCGAGGGGGGAGCGTGCGCGGAGCGTTTTGGAGGCGCGTATATCTGTACGCACCTTTAGATGTCATTGATTGATATCTCCTTCATATATCTTCGAATCTAAGTATTCTCACAAATTCCTTCAAGGTGAAAAACGACATTAGAGTGACATGAAGAGTCAACTTATCTTGCAAAATTTTTTTTTTTAATCACAATTCGATTCATCTTGTTTGAAATTTAAAGTGATTTTCGCCAATTATCTTTCTCATTTTCCTGTAATTCAAAATTTCTCAAGCCCATTGATGAAAGACATCATATCTCATGGATCACCTATTTGATATTACATTAAAAAATTATGAGATATGATTAAAAATTGCCAGTTACTACAATAACAATATGTCGTTAAGCTAACTACAGCTGTTACGAATGTTTTTGTGATTTTTCTGGCTTCAAAATATCAAGTTTTTTAATATTTTCAATTTATTAATGCATTTCGAGTGTAATAATAATTTGTTTCATCTTTCTGATCAAACCGAGATACAAATTTTCTAGTATAATGTATATTTGGACTGTAATTTTTGTAATCTTTATAAAAGTGTTCTCATAACCTCATTTGAACTATTTTTATCAAAATTAGGGAGAGGAACAGTTTTGGGTTTATCCTGTTGATTCTCTCCCAATCATTAATTTGATGTTGTGATTAAGGAATGTAATAAATGTAAATGTAATAAATGTAAATGTAAATGTAAATAAAACCAGAAAAAAGGTTGTGCTTTAGTGTGGGTGCAGTGGATAAGTGACATTCCACAAATTAAGATTCTTGAAACCGTAACATAATACAAGATGGCTGAACCATAAATTGGAAACTGAAATATGACTTGATAAACTTTATTTTGCATAATTATGATACAGTAGTTCCAAACCAATAGAGAATTCGCTCGAGTGATAGGGGTCAAAAATTCTCTCCATAACTTTTGAGCGTTTCTCTGCAGAGGAGCTTTTCATTACTCTGTATATCCATCTCTTTACTTGACAGTCGATTTTAGAATGGTCGCATTCTGTTTCGAAATATCATGTGATATCACAGTTCCTCTATAATAATTATTGATAAGCTCGTTCAGATCTTTCACAAGAGAAACATTTAAAGCGACTTGCTTCATGTCAAAATGTTACAAAACAAATGGAATCCTTCACAATGGGAGTTTGGTGAAGCCATTTTGTTGGACTGCTTTCGTTCGTTTTGTGTGTTCTTTGAGAGCGGAAAATGGCCGCTGATGTGAATATTATGACACGTGTGTTGAGCCCAGAAGTGAGAGAGAGAGTGAGAGTGAGTGAGGGATAGATAGATCAAAAGATACGTGCTCAGTAAAGGAGATGAGATGAAGGTAAGTGAACATTCAGACGGTGCCCATCGAAAGCCAGTTAAGGCTGATGGGAGATGGCGGTGGGAGAAGTGACGGGGAGGAAAAACAAGGAAGATGAAAAAGGAGATTGAGAAGGAGAGAAAGAAGAAGAAGAAGAAGGAGGATGGGGGGGAGAAGAAAAAGAAGAAAAAGGAGAAGAAGAAGATGAAGAAGAAGAAGAAGAAGAAGAAGGAAAAGGAGAAGAAGAAGAATGAGGAGGAGAAGAAGAAGGAAAAGGAGAAGAAGAAGAATGAGGAGGAGAAGGAAAAGGAGAAGAAGAAGAATGAGGAGGAGAAGAAGAAAAGGAAGAAGAAGAAGAAGAAGAAAAAGGAGAAGAAGAAGAAGAAGAAGAAGGAGGAGGAGATTGATTGATTGAGTACTTTATTTATGTAGATTACAATATATACTGGCTCATACACTTATATACAATAGCTTACAATACAGCAAAATTAGAGATGAATTTACATAATATAGACTAAGAAAATAATTATTGAACTGTATATGATATGAAAAAGCAATTTGTAATATAAAAGCTGTAGATAATTATATTGTTATGCATCTACATAAATTATTGGCGGAGATTTGGACCTATCAATGTCCATTCTTCGGAAAGAATATTAAAAATATCCTCCCCACTAAATCTCTACCAAAAGGAGAAGGAGAAGAAGAATAAGAAGAAGAAGAAGAAGAAGAAGAAGAAGAAGAAGAAGAAGAAGAAGAAGAAGAAGAGGACGAAGAAAGAAGAAGAAGGAGGAGGATTAGGAGGTGGAGGAGGAGGAGTAGGAGGAGGACGAGGAGGAGGAGGCGAAAGAGAAGAAGAAGTAGCTGAGAAAATTGAATATGTTTTAAGGAAATGAGAAGTAGTGATGAGGAAGACCAGTGGGGGTGAATATAGAAAATGAAGAAAAACTGAAAACATAAGAAGAAAGTAAAACACAAGAAAAATAGTATATAAAATTCGAATAGAAGGGAAGTAATTACAAGAAACAAGAAAGATATAGCGGCGTGTGGTGTAGGAAACGACTATACGAGATGTAGCAGACGAGAACGAGGAGAAAGAAGATACAAAAAATAAGAGTGAAAAAGCAAAGTTGTGAAAAATAACGATGAGGAGCAGAATGGAAGAAGACAGTAAGATGGGGATTTTGTGATCAGCGTTCAGAAGGGAGAGAAGAAGCTAAAAGAGCAAGAATATTAGATCGGTTCAAAATGGAGGTAGTTTAGGGGAAGCAGAAGAGTGTTGTAGTAGTAGTGGTAGGCCTAGTGGTATTTGAAAGAATAAAGGAGAGAAAGATTAAGGTTAGAAGATGAAAAATCTGGTGTGGTACACTCACACAACTTTCCTTGCTCATTGATCTATAAGCCTCATTCTTAAACGAGGTTAATCTAGGGGAATAACATTAAGTTATGCCGAATGGCGGCTAAATAATTTTATCAAAACTACGATTATACTATTGTTATTGTTTTCAGAGTACATTTTCCTTTGTTTGAATTTTTATGAAATTAGTGGATTTTTTAAAAGTTGTCAAAACAGCTGTTCTACAAATAAAATATCGACGTGTGTTCTTTTGAATAAACTGCTCTACCACCTACCTCAAGCACGAGAAGGAGGTTACAAAGTCAATTTCTCAAGGATGGGGTGGACCCCCTGTTAGTTCAGAGGAGGAGACTCATGCCAGTTAATAGGCTGATATATAACTATACAGGGTATGAATTTGAAAGAAATCGGTCAAGTCATTTTGAGAAAATCGTGAAAAACATGGTTTTTTAGTCATTATCTACCATTTTTCCGCCATTTTGAATTGGATTCTATTGCATTTCTTATTCTCGGATACTCATGGTATAAGAACCTTCAGTTTTTAATTTCAAGTCAATCGGTTAATTAGGAATGGAGTTATCGTGTTCACAGACATACACACATACACACATACACACATACAGACATACACACATACACACATACAAACACACAGACCAACACCCAAAAATCATGTTTTTGGACTCAGGGGACCTCGAAACGTATAGAAAACTTGAAATTGAGGTAACTTAATTTTTTTTGGAAAGCAATACTTTCGTTACCTATGGTAGTAGGGCAAGGAAAGTAGAAAAGCAAAGTTGTGTGAAATAACTATAAGGAGCAGAATAGGAGACAGAAAGATGGGGAGAATAGTTGTGATCAGCGTTCAGAAGGAAAAGAAGAAGCTGAAAGAGCAAGAATTTTAGATCCGTTCAAAATGGAGGTAGTTTAGGGGAAGCAGTAGTGTGTTGTAGTAGCAGCAGGCCTAGTGGTAGTTAAAAGAATAAGAGAGAGGAAGATGGGGCGGTGGAGAGGATGTGATTAGGATCACAAGAAGAAGTTGAGAAATGAGAGAGAAGAAAAATGAAATGGAGAAGTCAGAAGACAACCAACAATATGAAGGAAGAACAGTGAGAAGAAGGTGAAAAGATGAAAACAACAAGGTGAGCACAGAATAGAACAGAGATAAGCGAAATCAGTTTGGAATAAAATATGGGAAGAACAGAGATGAACAGGGATCAAAGGCCTGAATAAATGCAGAGTACAATGCCGCCCGACTGAGAAACATGGATGATGGCCCTACCTTTGCGTGTGTTGACTCAACAGTGGGGCACATCTCTGACTACAATCGATTTTAGCCCTGCCGTCCTAGC
>NW_024092142.1:0-19178 GCF_014356525.2 Nilaparvata lugens | reverse complement strand
TTAAACATTGTCAAGAAGTACTGTCAAATTAATTCTTCAGTTATGACAAAGGGTGTAGATTGAAATAAGTAAGTTATAATTCTCTAGTTAAAGATGTAAATTGAGATAGATAAAGGCATTTGAAACAAACATTTTTAAAATAACACTTGGAGTGGGTTTAAGTAGAAAGATTAAAAATAATATTCATATAATTTGATTATTGATAATTCTTTTAGCACCGAATAAAATATATTTTTAAATTTTAATTGAACAGAAATTTTGATAACCTTCCGGCAGTCGTGCTGTTGTAAAAAGTATACAACAGTGTCGTTTTTTTGTTGCACAAAACTATTGAATGGGGTGGTGTCAGTGAATGAGTCACCTATGCATTCAAAACTTCCCCCCATAACTCCACTGAGTTGCAGTATCAACCGTGCAATGGTTCATTCTTTAGGTGCCATTTAGACGCGCGACAGTGTAAATAGTTGATAGGGAATACTGTATATTATGGGACTGTAACGAACCAATAACACAGAATTGATGGCTTGCGTCGTGTACCTTCTTATTGGCTACTAAATGGTAATCATCCAAATGTTTATAGGCGTAAAATAATCCAATGAGATGGGAATAGTATTATACAATAATTTAATATGTTTTTTGTCATACTTACTCATTGCACTGTTTTTCCATGCATTAAATCAGCCAGTAAACAGCTGTTTGCAGAACAGAAAACATTGATTTTCATTGCAGCATACTATACTGTAAAGAGATGATATTTCTCTTTACAGTCGAGTATGTAGGACTCTACTAAGTCCTAATAACATCTGAGTAATTATATACTAACTCAAATAATATTGAAGAACTCATTTAAGGAGTTTCAAGTTATAAGAACTCATCTGAAATTTATAATTTAGGCTTTTATTATTTTATTTGAGCTAGAAGGGTCGTCTGGTTTAAGAACTAGCGCTACGGCTAGACCATGTTTTTAGAATGCAGTAGCTCGAGCAGCAGCAGGTAATGGTTTCTGTTTCTCAGCAATATTATTCTTCTCAGATAAGTATGACAAAAATATTGTACTGATTTTACGGTAACGTATTTACCGCATTCGTATGATAATTCTATCAATCATACTTATGCGGTAAATTATCGTTACCGGACTTGTTACGTAAAGTACTATTGACAGTAACAGAGTACATAACACTGGAAAATTGGATGTTGTAAAAATTACAACACGCGACTGCCGTGTGATTGAGTAGGGCGCGACTACCGAAGTAACAAGCATTTATCCTCAATTGGTTTCTAAGATTATTTCAATCAAGTTTCTGAGACATAAAAAAAAAACTAATAAATTTATTAAGAAGGAAATTGAAACTGAAGACTCAAATCATAATATTCATTATATATACTGTTCTAGGTCAATTTAACATTAATTTAAATCAGGTCTTCTTCTTCTTCGTCTTACAAACAAGGATTAGGCTTTAACCTGTTCCGACTCACATCTAGCCAATTATTTCAAATAAACATAAAAATCCTATTATTGCCACCGTTTGCGTGGTCTGCCAACATCTCTTTTGCCAGTTTCTGAGACAATAAAACAAAAATCTAATAAATTTATGAAAGAAACTGAAGTCCAATATTCATAATAATTTAGTAGCCTACTATAACTGCTTCAGTTTACCAAGGTATGGACACATGACAATATTCAAATATACATATTAATTACACAGTAACCATATTAATCCTTATCGTATTTGTTACAATATATAATTATTATATTCTTTCATCGAGTATATGAGGAACTTTGTGTGATACACTATTATTATATATTAGAAATAGATTCACATCTTGATGCTCACTTACTTGTAAAAAACAATCACTTTAAGTAGATTTGAAAAAAAGAATAAAGAATCAAGAAAATGTAATCTGTATTGAATCACAATAAAATTTTAACTTTAAATACTCACTTTGAAGATACTGTGGATGTTTTGGATGATTTTTCATTCGTTAATTTTCGAGTATTTCAAATAAGTGAGGCATCACTGTAAACTCTAGCAATCTATGTGCCGTTGTACAAAAGCCAGTTAATTTTAACATGATTAACTTCACAAGAACCAATTAGAGAAAGCCTTCTCTGATTGTTTCTAGTGAAATTATAACGATTAAAATTTGACCGCTTTCGTGCACCGGGCCTATACAAAATAACTGGCCGGCATTGGAGGAAGGCAAGTTGAATGTTTTGACCAAACTTGAATGCGAAGGTCGTTTTCAAATTTGTTTCCACTCTCAACAAAAATCAAATTTGGACACATCACTAAATATTAATCGCACGAAACTATCCGATGGAAATTGATCTGTTCCAATGATTCTGTATACAAGGGTACCTGGCCAACCGCACGAAAATAGACTGTTGGAAATTGATTTCCAAATGCAGATTTACAAATAAGATTGATGAACGTTGTCCAACGCTGATAGAAAATAAGATTTAATTCAATATTTTATAATACCCCTGACGAATTGGCAATGTCTATGGGTGAGGAGGTACTCAGCCGTTCCATTTCCATCGGACTATTTTCGAGCGGTTGACTATTGGTCTTCTTATCTTAATTTTGATCAATAATAAACATTATTTATCATCATTTCTACAAATTTCCTATCAACCAAAGAATGATTACTGTACTCAAAATGGGAAAAAATATTCCCACTAAAACCAAAACGCAAATATTACATCAATTGACAGAATTCAAATCAGCTTGAATACAAAAGTTTAAAATTGAATAAAAATTCCATTCTTTTTCCCAATTCTGCATACATTTTGTATACATTAAAGTATTTGTCAACTAACAATGTATAAATTTGTATAGCATATCATCAATATTTTTCCTATCAGAGTAATTCTACTATCTATAAAAATGCGTTCCACACTTTGAAAAAATTACAAAGTTTTTCTCAATGAATACCTACAACAGCTTGGACATTTGGTATAGGGTATAGTTGTTCATTGTGCGGAAAATGTATTAAATTTTCCCCAAGTTTTCCCAAACTTCGGGAACTTAGACTCAAGTTTTATAAGTTTTCATCAAGTTTTCCAGAACTACAGCAACTTGGACATTGGTATTGATTGGGTAGTTGTGCGGAAATAAAAAGTAAATAACCTGTATGGAAGCTCAACATAACGTAAATAATTCACAAAATTAATCAGGAGAAACAACTTCTCAAAGTCCTTAAACTGCTCAAATAAATCATTTCGATGCAGATTACAAAATAAATAATAAATACGTAATAGTAACAGGTTTTCAAAAATATAAAAAATCGATACATTAAAACAGATTGTTACACTTACACTAAATAAGGCTAGAATCTATAAAATGACTTGATCGGTTTAGATTATTATTTATTATTAGTTATTTTCATATTTACATCGTTTACAACCTAGTTTAGCCTAAACAAGTTTCATCATTTTTTGATCTTCAGACGAAAACTAACTAATATCTATACCAGTAGAAAAATTGAATCGGGGCTGAGTTTCTATGTTATTTAACGTTAATTTGGTCATGTGATTACATTTCCACATTGATAAAAATAACAAGCACACATTTTCATTCAATTTTTCTCCACAAAGATTATAAATTAGTAATCTTCGATGATTTACAATAAATTGTCTCTGGTAAAAGAGAACAGCTACAGCTGGATCCCACAAATCAGTGGAAAATTTTGTGAAGTGACGAACTACAAGACTCAACCTATTTCGTACAATGTGTAACCTTATCTAAATTTGAGAGAGGAATAGCACAAGGTTCTCTCCCTATCATTTTGATGATTTTTTATTGTAAAATCAATATATAATAGCTGCCAGTGTCAGTGAAAGTTAGAATATTATTCCTATAAGTTATAATGGGACAATTCATACTAGCTTGACCGTGCTGAGTGGGAAGAATATATCATTTCCAATCAAAACCCATAAAGTTATACTAGGATCAACTCCAATCTCATATCATAAGATACAGACAGACAAGCGGTAGGGGAGCGACTTTCCAATCAAAACTCAATAGCTTTACGAGTGTCATTTGTTTTCAAACTGCGATCTCATATTTTAAGACACAGACAAGCGGTAGGGGAGCGACTTCTACAGAGCTGAATAGTTTATCATCCCCACCAAACGCCCTGTGATCGGTGCGGCCAGATCGTCAATCGTTGTCGAGTTATAGACACACAAACATGGCCGCCTCACTTGAATCTGCCGCCAAGTGCTACTAGTTATGTAAGTTTTTGCAAGCAAACTGCAACAGTTCAGCATACATCTAACGAAAAATGATTCAAGCTTAAACAGAATGATGAGTCTAAATGGTCTCGGAAAATGAATGACGTCCGTTGAAACAAGTTCCGAAATCGTCGTGATGCATTCTATCTATCGTGATACAACTGACCACTTCGCCCACATCACTTTTATATTGTTATTGTAGATAAAACGGCATTTTCTATGTAGTACAGTACGTGTCCCGTAGCTTTGTCTCCCTGACTTTGAAACGGCATATAGCAAGTATGGTTCGCGGGTAATACCACGGCTTTGCAAAAAATCAGGCTTCAGAGACCCTAGATGGAGGAAGCTCCCTACACACAGAGATTCTTCATGATGAGAGAGTTTGCAACGTATCACCATCAATGGAAATAGCATGTTGAACGAATATCAGCTGATAGGATGTGTTGTGCTAAAAGCTCCTAGTGTATCTTTTCAACTAACACGTTGCTTTTGAGAATATAAAAGAGCACATTATGTTGCTTATGGAAAGAAACATTAAAGCTCCTTGTTATTTTTTCGGATGCAACGCGTTGCTTTTGAGAAGATACAAGTGAGCATCTGTTGCTTAAGAAAGATACATATTCAAAATATTCAATGTTTTAGAACGGTGATTGTAGTCTAGTGGGCTCCGCCGTTAGGCAAGTTACAGGACCCAGACTGTATTTATACTGATCTGTGGGAATCAGCTGTATTCGACGGCCTATCTCGACTGTATTTGCTACAGTTGGCGTTTTAAATAAATAAGACTACATGCTGGCAGGAAACTCACACTAAAACGTGTCAGATGGGCTGGCTTCACACTATTACTCGACTGGCTTCACCTGGGCCATCACCTTCCCCTCCCACAGCGGAAGCACCTCGTTGTCATCCACTATCTCCTCCTGGATCACCTTCATGTCAAGGTCTTCGCACTCCGTTTTGAAGAAATACCTGTGCGGAAAAAGATAATTTCAATTATTCAACACTTAAAAGATAATGAATAATCTACAGAAGAGATCATTCACAATATTGCTAGAAGACAATGAGCAATTTAATTGCGTGGAATGGAATACAGATATTTAATTGCTGTATGGAACAGAAACATGGCCCATTTCAAAGAAACAGGAACGAAAGATGGAAGTGACTGAGATGAGGATGTGTGTGGTTACCAAGAAGAGATAAATATAAATGAATCGATCAGAGGCACTGTAAAAGTGGACCACTGGGAAAGAAAATGCAGGAGACAAGGATGAGGTGGTTTGGGCATGTGCAGCGACGGGAGGAGATTATGTTGGATAGGATTTGTTTTGGATGGTGTGAGAGGACGAGGTAGACCTAGGATGAGGTGGGAGATAGAATAGAGAGTGGTTGGAGGAGACAGGAAGCATTGGATAGGGCTTTTTGGAGAGGCAGATTAATAGAAAGGAATGCCGACCCCATTTAATGGGATAGGCACAGCCAAAGAAGAATTATCTATTTTACTGTGACAAGATGCAGGCTCAACTCACACTTACGCGACTCAAGACGAGAAAAGACTGCGACTCCAGTCTCTTCTCGACGCAGCATGTGTTTTCAAATGGTGACACTCAGACCAGTCGATTCTAGCATGGAAAAACTATAGCATAAGTAGATATCCCATGGTATAGGGCGTTTATGTCGCAACTTTTACTGTTATCTCAAGCCAATAACTGTCGATTTTTACTGTTTTGATCGGGTTAGTGTTTGAACGTCACAATAAGAGAGACTACCAGCGTCACACAGCTAGTACCATGCATTTTTAATGGTAGTACCATGCATTTTTAATGAAAGTGAGGTTATGTATTATTAAAGTGATGTTTTATTGTTTTAGATAAGACAATAATAAGAATTGTATAAGATAATTCATAATAATTATTATAGAATTTATTACACGCGAAGTAGTGACGAATATGGATCTTATATTTTTAATAAAAAATGGTTAGAAATGAGTAGCATGGAACTGAAGTAGTGACAATAAGCAAGAAAGTCGTAAGGTCGAAAGACTGGAGTATCCTGGACTAGAGTCGTACGATTTGAGTCGAGGAAGTGTGATTGAACCTAAAGGTGCGTACAGATTTACACGCCGCGACATGAGCAATTTTGTCATTTAGCAACATGATCACTTTTAATCAGCTGATGCCAAGCTTTGTATATCTTTTCAGATGCAACGCGTTGCTTTTGAAAAGATACAAAATAGCATCTGTTGCATATGGAAATGTACATTTATTTTATTTTTCGCCACACTGCACAGAAAGAAGCTGTTTTCCAGTCCCTACGTAGATCTGAAAGACCTACAATTGTAGACGACTCTCGTCTGTCGTAAGAAACAGGTTTCTTTCCGGCTAAGGCCGGAAAGAGTACCCTTTCCGGCCGCTAACATGGAACTAAGAAAGGTGAAAGAGAAAATGTCTTTTTAGCATTGGGAGCTAATGCATAGGATTTTCGGATAGATATTCCAAGCCAGGGCGGAGCTTAGAGATGACTTGAATAGAACAGACCAATCAGCATCTCGGGCTCACAGCCCCAGAACGAACTTCAACGAATAAAAACTTTTTGGCGTCAGCTATACCTGTAGTGTGGTGAAAAATATCGTACGCGACTCTCTCAGAAAGGTGTTTACGGTATTTAGATAACATATTCCCGGGCTAGGCAAGCCTCGCCCGGGAACCTATCCTCACGCCGTGAACACTAACTTTCTGTGCTTGTAGCGTAATATACCATTTCTGTGGTTACAGTTACAAATCATATAAATATGATCGGGAAAGAACAACATTAAAGCTCCTTGTGTATTTTTTCGGATGCAACGCGTTGCTTTTTGAGAAGATACAAGTGAGCATCTGTTGCTTAAGAAAGATACATATTCAAAAATATTCAATGTTTTAGAACGGGTGATATTGTAGTCTAGTGGGCCTCCGCCGTTAGGCAAAGTTACAGGACCCAGACTGTATTTATACTGATCTGTGGGAATCCAGCTGTATTCGACGGCCTATCTCGACTGTATTTGCTACAGTTGGCGTTTTAAATAAATAAACTACATGCTGGCAGAAACTACACTAAAACGTGTCAGATGGGCTGGCTTCACACTATACTCGACTGGCTTCACCTGGGCCATCACCTTCCCCTCCCACAGCGGAAGCACCCGTTGTCATCCACTATCTCCTCCTGGATCACCTTCATGTCAAGGTCTTCGCACTCCTTTTTGAAGAAATACCTGTGCGGAAAAAGATAATTTCACTTATTCACACTTAAAAGATAATGAATAATCTACAGAAGAGATCATTACAATATGCTAGAAGACAATGAGCAATTAATTGCGTGGAATGGAATACAGATATTTAATTGCTGTATGGAACAGAAACATGGCCCATTTCAAAGAAACAGAACGAAAGATGGAAGTGACTGAGATGAGGATGTGTGTGGTTACAAGAAGAGATAAATATAAATGAATCGATCAGAGGCACTGTAAAAGTGGACCACTGGGAAGAAAATGCAGGAGACAAGGATGAGGTGTTTGGGCATGTGCAGCGACGGAGGAGGATTATGTTGGATAGGATTTGTTTTGGATGGTGTGAGAGGACGAGGTAGACCTAGGATGAGGTGGGAGATAGAAAGGGAGAGTGGTTGGAGGAGACAGGAAGCATTGGATAGGGCTTTTTGGAGAGGCAGATTAATAGAAAGGAATGCCGACCCCATTTAATGGGATAGGCACAGCCAAAGAAGAAGATATCTATTTTACTGTGAAAGATGCAGGCTCAACTCACACTTACGCGACTCAAGACGAGAAAAGACTGCCGACTCCAGTCTCTTCTCGACGCAGCATGTGTTTTCAAATGGTGACACTCAGACCAGTCGATTCTAGCATGGAAAAAATATAGCATAAAAAGATATCCCATGGTATAGGTTTTTTATATAGGTTTATATAGGTGTATAGGTTGTTTTTCAGTGGACTCGCTTACCTTTATTTTGAGTACCTATTCCTCTGTTTTCTTCCTTCCCCCCATTTCTCCCTTAACTTTTTCCCTCATTACTTCTCTTCTCTTCTTTGCCTCCTATTACATGGGAAACCATAGTTGGCTAGGTATCTTCCTTCTCTTTTTTTCTCTTCTCCAACACCCCAACCACAAAGCCCATGGTTTTTTATATTGTAACATTTTATTGGTTTTATTTGTTTCAAATTCTTTGTAATTTTGTTTTGTCTTATGTGTGTTTTTTAATAATAAATAAATAATAAATATTTTCAAATTTGAAACCGTATTTTTGTCAACTCTAGCAGATTACTGTCGACTACTGTCTATTATTACAGTTTTGGTTGGACGAGAGTGTACGAACGCTACAATATGAGAGACTATCACCGTCATATAGCTTCAGGAACAAATACTAGTAGTTCTGTGAACAGTAGCCCTCACGCAGTTCAGTCTCATACACAAGTAGCTGATGTCACCTGTTTGAAATGTTAACAAACTCAGTTTACGTTGGAATATGTATTCCATATAATTATTCATCCAGTTCCGTGATGACCTTTCCATCTGATGAAAATGGTTGAAAATTATTTTTTTCAATCGAAAATATTATAATTTCTTCAACATTATTGAGTTCATTCAATTATTTTTGATCACCTATAAAATTTGTTTTTCAAATGTGAGAATATTGATACTGATAGGCACGCATAAGGTCTATGGTTTCAATATTTTGCTTTGCAGTCGCATAATGCGTGCAAATAATACCATAACTGCAAAACAAAATATTGAAACCATATATACCTTATAGACCTTACGGCTTCTCCAGTCATCTGTGTTATGCATGCAATGAATAATCCACTTGTCAGCTGATTGATTATTATGAATAATTCTATAGTCTGATTAATCCTATCTTCAGAGTAGATGATATATAGTGATATCGGAGTATGGAGGAATTCCTTTCCTTTTCATATTATGCTTAAAATAGAAAATTTCAACCTTGTGTATAGGTACATCAACGCACAGTTGAAAAAGGAATATTCCTGCCAAATCTCATCGAATTCTATCAACGAGTTTGGCCGTAAATGCGTACGTAACATACAGACGAAAGAAAGTCAGAGTTAAAACCCAGACCTCACTTCGTTCAGTCAACTAGTACTATCGGCTTGAGTTGACAGTGAAATTTGGAACATAAACCAATATCATGTAATATCTTCTTATGCTACATGTTGTCATTTAATATGGATATTTAAGCTACCACGACGTCTCCTTCACAAGAAGAGATAGTTGAAAAGTATTGCTTCAGTATTTTGAAAATAAAGAAAATATGTACTCTCTACTCTAGATAGTAGGGTGGAGGAAAATTGACTAACCCTTGGTTCTATGAACGTCCATAATAAGAAGGCAACACGATGTTCAAACACTTTTTCAAACAAAATCAGTTGATCTGTTCTAATTCATTGAATTTACCTGTACAATCCTTTCTTGGGCAAATACTCCTTGAACTGTCTGAGCGTGACATGATGTCCGGGTATCTTTGTGCGGTAGGGAAACTGTTCGTCGCAAAAACTGAACACGACCACAGTGCAGGCGGTGTCAGGCACCGGAGCGGTTCCGCCCCTCCGCTTCCGCCGTTCCGCTCATGCCGCCTCCGCTTCCGCCTCCACTGCCCCCACCGCTGCGTCGCAGAGTGGAGCCGCTAGAGTGCGAGTGAGAGGCCATGGGATCCATGCTTTGTTCGCAACCTGAAAAATCAACAATCAACAATCAATAATATTTCATTCAATTCAACACAAAATAAATCAAAATACAAGAACAACACAAGCAGCCAGGTTTTGATTGATTGATTGAGTACTTATTTATGTAGATTACAATATATATTGGCTTATACACTTATATACAATAGCTTACATACAGCAAAATATAGATGAATTTACATAATATAGACTAAGAAAATAATTATTGAACTGTATATGATATGAAAAAGCAATTTGTAATATAATAACTATAGATGATAATTATATTGTTATGCATCTACATAAATTGGCGGAGCTTTGGACATATCAATGGCCATTCTTCGGAAAGAATATAAAAGTATCCTCCCCACTAACTCTTACCAATCAATGTCTTGCCCGGTTTTGCAGTTCTTTCAGATTGAAAACGTGTTATTTTTAGTTTGAGAATCTATGTGTTGATTAGAATCTTGGTGTGTATTTTTTACTTATCTATTATTCATAATTCATACATTGTATTAATCTATTGTATTGGTTTCAATTTAATAAAATGAATTTGAAATTTTGAATTTGAGAACAACATAATATAATACAAATAACAATCCCAGCTTATTTCACTGCAAATACGCATAGCAGGCAATCATATTAGATTGGAATTGGCTTTATAATTCAGAGGACCGGGTTCGAGTCCCGGCCCGGGCAAGATATTTTTCTCAAGAATTCATCTCTATAATGTATAACTTCAATAGGTGGACATTTTTAGCTTAATCGTCAATACCTAAGAACTTGTTGACGTTGACGATTTCCAGCCATTGGACGTTCCCACACCGATAACTCGCCGACATGACAGGACAGAGTTTACTCTGATGGACAGTATTAGAGGAGGCTGTGATTTATAACTGCGCGAGGTCACTGTCCACAGTTATTACTGGTTACTATTCATTAATACAAAATAATAATACAATAGTGAGGTCCACTTTATAATGGCAGTGCTTGATTAGCAATGGTATTGCTATCCTTGTCTTATCATTCAACAAAGCAGATAGCACTATCTCTTTCTCGCTTTGCTCTGTTGCCAGATCATCTTTCAACCATGTGGAATTAATAATTAATCAACAAAATATTAATTTAATTGTGAAATTATATAAAAATGTAATATTTTGCTTAAAAAATATAATATTGATTATTTGAACGAGAATGACCAGTTAATATTACATCAATAAACCTGTATCAGCTAACGTCTATAGAAGCATTGAGAGACCCAAGATCGGCAACGTTGATCTCCTATCTTTCTCTATCTTACTGCCATTATAACGTGGACTTCACTATAGATATTATTTGAGTAGGTATTTCTAACTGTGTCATACTTTGTGCAAGCAGTGTTTTGTTTAGATGGAGATGACATCATA
Source organism: Nilaparvata lugens (assembly GCF_014356525.2). NCBI lineage: Eukaryota > Metazoa > Arthropoda > Insecta > Hemiptera > Delphacidae > Nilaparvata > Nilaparvata lugens. The sequence goes on along the minus strand of NW_024092142.1, from coordinate 7,807 downwards.
TTATCAAGAATTCTCCTCTCCACCAAACTAGGCCTCGTCTGCTTACTCCGCCCCTCATCATCCTTCAATCCTACTGCAAAGTAGGGATGGGAATCGATACATCGATGTTTCAACATCAATGTTTTCAACTTATCGATGATTTTACCTAGACATCGGTCATCCGATGTTTTTCCTAACTAAAAAGTAAAAACAATTCTAATTTTTTAATTTGATTAAATTTTTTTTATTAAGAGAGGAAGAGGTTTTTTGTATCATTGAATAGTATCATGTCAATTCCAGAATTGCCAACATGAAAACAAATTGTCTTATTTGTTTCTTGTCTCAGCTGTTGAGGATGATAATCTACTATCTAGTAACTCTACTCTAACCTATAAGGAATAGGCGAAATGCATTATTTCTTTATTGTTAACTACTTTTTCAAAATCCTCTGTCCCTTTCTTTACAGTACATAAAAAAAGGAAATTGATTTCACTATCTGAGTCACTCTAAGGATATAATAGTCTTCGTAGAATCATCCGTAAAAACCAAAGACCTTAAGAGATATAGACCCATAATGCCTTCCCAATGATAGCTCTTACTTGAAATTGAAGCAGCCATTGGGGTATTTTAGCACGATATATATATCTATATATTTGTAATATTATAGATTACAAAGGCATTGGTATGTAATAATCTTATAGGTTGCTCATTCAAGGGCCGATTTCAATTCCAAGTACGACACTAGCGCTGCATGTGAGTCTATGCATCTTTAAGGTCTTTGGTAGAAACGTAGGGCGATACATCGATGTTTACTGTTCGATGTTTTTCACTTATCGAGGAGAAAAAACATTGATGTTCAAAACATCGATGTTTTGTCTTTCGATACCCATGCCTACTGCAAGCTTCTATTACTTGGGTAGCTATTTCTAACTTGTATTTACTACTTTGTGCAAGTATTTTGTTTGTTTTGTAGGAAATCAAACCATATTATTATCAAATTCTCTCCTCTTGACGGACTAGGCTCGTCTGCTTACACCGTCCCTCATCCTCCATCAACCGCCTCCTGGCCTCTTCCAGCTGGTCGGGGGTGTGCGGCGAAGGTAGCGGCGGCATACTCGGATCGGCCACAAACGGCTGAGCTGGCATCGCTGCCGCCCCCAAACTACCGCCTCCACCGCCTCTCGAGCCTCCACTTCCTCCGGCCCCTCTCGAACTGCCGCCTCCAGCCGAGGGGGCGGGACGCGCAGCGGAAGGGGGTGGTGGTGGTCGGAGGAGCGGTGGGAGCGGGATGACGAGGAGGCTACAGAGTCGCGGTCGCCGCCTCCGCTACCGCCTCCGTTTCCGCCGCCTCCAACCATGTGCTGTTTGTCGCTTTCCATCAGCCACGACAGTACGCGTCTGCAAATTTCAAATTCAAATTGAAACTTGATTTGATTTAGATTTATTTCACACACATACATACATTAGAAAAGCAGAATAGCCTATAGTGAGGTCCACGTTATAATGGAAGTGAAGAAAGATAGCAGACCAACGTTGCCAATCCCCTGTCTTGTCAATGCCTTCTAAAGACGGTAGCTGATACAGCATTATTAATGTAATATTAACTGTTCATTCTGGTTTAAAATACTAAATTATATGTTGAGCAAAAAATTATATTTTTCAATAATTTCATAATGAATTTACATAATACAGGTGAAATATTTTTGTTTCCTATCCAGTTTCTAACCTTCAAATTCAAAAATTCTTAGTTTCAGTTGTTTTTGAGTGAAAAAGAACTAAATTCAGAAACGTGGAATCATAACCTCATTTCGGACTTTTATTTATTAAGGTTCGTACCCACTAGAACGTATCATACCATGACCGTGCCCGTACCGAACATGCAAAAATATTCTTTCCATCATTTGATATGTAATACACCCATTAGACCGTTCCGTCACCGGCCAAGCACGGAGCGTGCCATGCACGTCCAGGTCAACATTTGTCGGCCAGTATATTTTGTCTGTGACGAAACGCTCCTTGCATGGTACGTGACGCCTGCAAACCCCGTTGTAACCGCGCATGCGCCGCGTTGGTAACCAGTGTAGACACCATTGTGGTAAAGTACCTAGTTAGTTGCTACTTGCTAGTTGTAGTTATACATTAGTTGTGGTTATATCATTTTCAATTTTTCTCAACAATTCATTAAACTGGAATGACGTCATACGGAAATACGAAAAAAACTTTTCTTCATCATCCATTAGGTGCCTATATAATGTCCAATACTCTCCCTCAGTTTTCCGTTTTCTTAGATTCGTGAATCCAATGGCGCCTTTGAGTTCCTCTATTCTCCTCTTCCTCGTCCAAAATAATTGCAACCATTGTGAACACTGATTAGAACACTGTTTCACAACACCGCAAAATACGTACATCTGTTCATCGCTACATTCTCTTGCTAAATGACGCGTTACGCTTTTCCCAACACACTTACTGACGGCATCAACGCGTACCATAAGCGTACCTTACGCGTTATGTACTGGCATAGACCGCTGTTGATCCGTTGTAGTGGGCATAGTTGTTATTTTACGTGCCTGGCATGGTAGACACGATCCGTGTCTGGTACGTTCGATCCGTGTCTGGTACGTTCTAGTGGGTACGAAAACTGTATCTAAATTTGGGAGAGAAATAGTACAAGGAGTATCCTTAGTTTTCTCTCCCATTCAGTGCTTCTTGTAAAAATTATAATAATAACATTTTCTTGACAAAAATATTTTGATAATTATTAATTCTATACTTTTAAAAGACGATCTAGCACAGAGCAAAGCGCAATCCGCTTTGCTGAATGATAGACAAGGATAACAATACCATTGCTAATTAAACCTATCATTAAGCGGGTCAGACGCTGAAGTTTACCATCAGTCGGATGTAAAATGCGTCACACGCATCCATTTATGTCGTCCGTTTTCCTATTTGTGGGCTCACAAGCTCAGTTCGTATCAACATATACCATATATCCGGTAGATGAGTAATAATTATATCGTATTTTTTCGCTGATTCACTGGATAATGCTATATTTACAACATAATGACAAAAATAATACTGTCTAAATTTAAATGGCTTTGTTTAGATGTCATATCTCGAGACACAGTGATTGTAAATGGATTGAAATGTTGTAGATAGTATTCTTATCAACAATATAGGACATCTTAATATATCAGATAGTAAATCATAATAGCAACATCAAATTCTGAGAGTATCATGAGAATCAGAAAGAATAAAAGGGTTAAATACAATCGATAAAAAAACTTGCTTATTTTCAAGTACTCGCGAGGCTTTTATTAATTTAGGGCGCTGAATCCGAATCTGAAATCACAATTTCTTTATCGCCATTTTTACGCGATTTAGGTTTTGGTGGATAGGCAAAAGACGGACGGTTTGATGTTGAAAAAAGATTGCCGGCCGATACATTTTAAGTTTGACGACTTAAGCTTGAAGACCGTCCGATCCGTTTTACCGTCCAGACGCAACGACTTACATGCTCCGACTTTGCTTGAGCAAAAGACTGAAGATAAACTTGAGGCGTCTGGACCGGCTTTATAACGTGATCCTCACTTAGTATCAACGACTTCGTTATAAAATAGTTATTTGTATATCTAGAGTGAAAAGTACGACTTTTTCTCCCTGTGGGAAAAGTTTGAAGCCCGAGGCGAAGCCGAGGGCAGCAATTTTCCTGAGGGAGAAAAAGTATTTTTCGCTCGTGATGTACACAACCTTTTTCCTCCATCTACATTTTTTATAGAAACTGCAAATAAAATCATTCTAATAACTTACGTATTGGTGACAATGATTCCTAACAACATAACCTAAATCTAAAACCTAAAAACCGGTCGTCTGATTGGCACTGCCGATTGCGCTATCTATCGGAAAAGTTGTAACAATTATATCAGCTGAGCAGCTACCAAAAATGGCTGACTCCAGATCACGCGATTCAGATTTGAATTGCAGATCAAAAATATTTGTTGGCTGGTATTTTGAATAGAATAAAATATTTTAAAATTGTATAAATTTTATCGTCTACTAATATTAAGAATATAATAATTATCATACAAACATATATTTCATGAGTTAATCAAATTTCTGGTTGTGGTATTGAATTCAGTTGACTCAATGACAGACACCTCTATTATGCTTTCTCATCTGAGCTTAGACCTTCTAACCTATACAATGTAAGTTTCAAAATAGAGATGCTCCCCATGTTATTTAAATGGAGTCACTTTACTCCCTAGGAGTTTTTCTGTTTTTTAGTACCGAGAGCGAAAAAGTGACACTTTAGTATTAGGTTCAGGGAGTAAAGTAGTACTTTAGACAGTAGGTGGAGGAAAAATGTATTGTGTACTATAATGAAGCAACCGTTACTAAAGTGAGTTGTAATTTTTATTTCCTGAAAAATGAAATGTTGAAAGTGTGGAAGGTACCTGTCCTTGTTGGTGGGGCCAGAGATGGGTATCAGATACAACACTCACTCCACTGTCGGTCAGCTCAGTCTTTTACTGCTCCATCTCCTGCTTCCCCCTCCACTTCCACCACTGCACTCCAATCCCTGAAACCGCTCTGTCTGTGACCTACAACAACAAATCAACAAAATCATATCAAATTGCCTCACAAAAACAAATTATCACACTAACTACCAATTCATTCATTCTTACAATAATTACAACATGAACGTAATGATAGAGACGATAGAGAGAGGAAAAATAAGGTAACCGTGCGCTATTCCTCTCCTAAATTTAGATAATAGTCCGAAATAGGTGTAGTCTTGTAGTGATTCACTTCACAAAATTCCAGTCCTAGAATATTTTCACAAAGAAGATTTTTAAAACCAAGAGAGCTTCAAAACCAAACATAGAAGACATAAAACCCCTCACTCACATTGGCTACTTTTTAACAAATTAATGAAAATAATATGAAAATATTGTAGTACCCTTTATTTTTTTCAAGTTTTTAAAAAATAAAGGGTACTACAAAATGTTATATTGATTTTATTAATAGAAGAAATAGTAGACATTATTACTAGTAGTTCTGTGACAGTAGTCTCACGCAGTATTCTCATCCACAAGTGCCTGATTGAAACTATAGACCTTATGGAAATAAAACAATAGATTGGCTTCTCCACACATCTGTGTAATCACTTGTCAGCTGATTATGATGAATAATATCTATAGTCTGATTTTTACTCTAATATTGGCGTATGAAGGAGGCTCCTTTTCCTTAAAATATTATCCTTGAAATGCAAAATTTCCAAAAAACCTTGTTATACGTCGACGCGCAATTAAAAAGGAACATAACCTGTCAATTTCATGAAATCTATTACCGCGTTTCGCCGTAAATGCGCAACATATAAACAATTAAACATTAAGAGAAATGACAAACCGTCGACTTGAATCTTAGACCTCACTTCGCTTGGTCAATTATATGTATAATAATTTTTAAACGTTTCCCTTTACCTACAACTAAATTCTCACTAATCTCCAACTAGTTTGCAACGGTGAAGTTAAATGTATATCAGCCTGCAATGAAAACTTGATGACATGTAACATGACGAACTGAATGGATCAACTTCCAATTTTTTTCAGCTTCTCAAGAAATGGTCAAAAAAGGTAGGCCTACTTGATTAACTGAGAACAAAACGAAATGAAACCCTTCCACTATGCCAGCCTTTTTGGGATAATGATTGGAAATTGAAATGATATTTCTTCTGTCAACTTTGATACTGTAGCCTTATTTTTAACCATATTAGAAGCTATTATTTATTATTTCTTTATTTATTAGAACAGTCACAAACCGATATTGGAAAGGAACAGGCAATTGCCAAAATTCTTCAATTCCTTGATTTTGGCACATAAATAGTCCAAAGTGAGGTTAAGTTAAAAATTCTGTTTTCACCAAAGATTAACACTCAGAGAATACGTATTCGAGATATGACTGATGAATTTGAATTTCGACGGGTTGACACCTAACATAACAGAATAACACTAAACAATCCGAAAGTTTCAATAATATTGAAAATAACTTGAAAATTTGAGCAGAAAAATTAAAAATACTATCACTGCAACTGATGAAATAATATTGTTACAACAGTTCATTAAAATAAATGTTCAGTAAGTTCATCGTCCAAATAAAATACTACATCAATTTGAAACGTTCATCATCAAACTTCAAACTTATTATCTAGTTATACAGAGTGTTTGAAAAAGAACTCCCTAGTTTAAGTATAAATTGATGGAAAACTACATCAACAAGTACATACAATGAAAGAGAGAACCTTCAAGTTTTGTTTAAAATCAGTACACTTCAGCATGGGATCCATTTGGTGCCCTGCACGTCGAGACGATATTCAAGCTCTCGCCAGTATCACCAAATATCAGGTGTAACTGTCACAACCGCCGTGACGATTCTTTCCCGTAAATGGTTCAGGTCTCGGATTTTATCACTGTACACAACATTTTTCATGTGTCCCCAAAAGAAAAAGTCCACAGTGGTTAAGTCCGGGCTTCGTTGTGACAAGCAATTGGGCCAGCTCTCCTATCACCTTCCCGGAAAGCCCGTACTCACTGAGGGAACTGTTCCCTGGCGCCGTCTCAAGGTCAAGCAGGTCTGAAACTGCAGGGGGACAAAACTTAGACAGTTGCTGAAGAAATCAAACACCACAAACTAGATAGTGTATATCACTTTTTACAGATTCTATGACACATCAAAACTAGGGAGTTCTTTTTCAACACTCTGTATAATGATTTATATTATATAATTTTTCTAAAAATATTTTTATTGCAAAATAAATTGAATTTTGTAAATAATGTGGAAGAAACTGACTTGATTGTGATGCATCTGTGTAATCAGGCATGGATTTACTCTTAGGCACATGCATACGGTGTTCTGAGCCTTCAGCGAAATCATGAACGTTGCCAGAATCTGATGAGAAGTTGGAGAAAACATCCTACAGAAAAACCAAAAAAAGTGATAAAAAATCATTATTATCAATCAATGGCACTAAAAACACAATTCATGAAAATGATTGGGGAAGGAGCAAACCGTCACATCCAAAAACGGTTCCTTCTCCGAATTTCGATTCATAAACTAGTCCAAAAAGTAGGTTATGTTTCATTTACTTTTGAATTCAGTCAATTTACACTTGAAAACACAAAAATTTTCAGGTCCAGTTTTGTAGCAAAAGTCCAATTTACACTTGAAAGACAAGAAATTTTGGATTTAGATAGTTTAAAAAACCAAGTTGAATAACAAAATTACACTCACTAATCACTTAAAACTGTACAATAATGAGTTACTATAGTGAGGTCCACGTTATAATGGCAGTGTTTGATTAGCAATTGTATTGGTATCTTGTCTATCATTCAACAAAGCCGATAGCGCAATCTCCCTCTCGCTTTGCTTTGTTCCAGATCATTTGTTTGTTGTTTTTAAAAGCTTCCCAGAGACTCTAATCATCTTTCAACAATGTAGAACTAATGATCAATTCACAAAATATTCCATCCTAGTATGAAAATTCATATGAAATTATTGAAAAATATAATTTTAGCTTAATAAATATAATTAATTATTTTAAATGAGAATGAACAGTTAATGTTACATAAATGAAACTGTATCAGCTACCGTCTATAGAAGGCATAGACAGACTGAGGATTGGCAACGTGTTTGCTATCTTCCTCCACTTCCATTATAACGGGACCTCACTATAGATAGATAGATAGATATATATTACGTTGGTTGGCCTCAACGGCGTCAGACAAGTCAAAGTGCTAGCAAATCTAGTTTTATTCAGTCGACCGATTATATG
>NW_024092141.1:0-17271 GCF_014356525.2 Nilaparvata lugens | reverse complement strand
CAAATACCAGATCTAAAAGAAGTTTTCTCCCAGGTGATTACTATCCTTCATTCTATGAACCACCTGGAAGTTTTGACGATTACTACAGGAAACAGTTGAGGAAAAGTTTGGTTGACAGGGAAAGTAATGAGATTCCTTTCAGTAACAACTATCAAGAAGAGTTGACTAGTTTTCTGTCTGAGCCGGTTGATAATCAACAGCAAACTATGGGTGTGAATTTTGAGGATGTGAATGATCAACAGCAAACTATGGATGTGAATTTTGAGGATGTGAATATCGACAGCAACTATGGGTGTAGATTTTGAGGATGTGAATAATCAACAACAAACTATAGATTGTGAATTTTGAGGATGTGAATAATCAACAACAAACTATGGGTGTGAATTTTGAGGATGTGAATGATCAACAACAAACTATGGATGTGAATTTTGAGGATGTGAATAATCAACAACAAACTATGGGTGTGGATTTTGAGGATGTGAATAATCAACAAAAAATATAGGTGTGAATGATATCAATAATGAAATTTCCCCGATTGCAGGACAGGAGTCTGATGATAAAAATAATGTACAAAACTCAGGTGAAAACTTCAAAACAAATTTGAATAGTGGTAAGATAAATTATTCTGAAATAGAACAGTGGTAAAGAGCTACATAGAGGGGTTGGAAGTTTTGAGCCAACTCAGTAATCAAGGAGGCAACGGTCTAGATGAAAATGATGGTCAGAGAACTTTGGACGATGTTTATCACAGAGAACTAATGAGGGAAATGTGATCGATTACAGTAATTCAGAACAGAGCTCTGGTAACAATTACTATGACAAGTATGCCAACCGTTGAATCAGGCTACAAAAGATTTGTATCAGGTTATTTTTGAAGTGCTGAGAAGAGTGACGACCAGGAGAAAGAGATACAGTCACGACTGGACGGTGAAGTAGCATTAATTCTGGCACAAGTTGGGGATCAGATGAAGAAAATGTCGAAGATGAAAAGAGGAGGAAGAATCTGTATGGGATTATGAAACAAATAACAAGAAATTGAGAAAATGTGGGAAGTGAATCCAATACGGAACAAAATTATGAAGAAGGTAATAAGGCCTAATTATTATGGGAATGAAAATCTATTCAACCCTGTCAATCAGAACCCTAATTCGAATATTGGGAGTGGATATTCACAAGACCCACGGACTCCTTATGGTAACCCAGAATTTGAATCATTTTTGAAACATTTATATAACTTGGAGCAAAGTTCAAAGGTGCCAACCTATGATGTTCCTCCCAAGGAATCTATGTACTTGCTCCAGGTTGTTGTATTGGAATGGATTTAGAACGTCACTACAGGAAATGTATAACAATAAAAATCATGGACAAACACAACAGACTTCAACAGAATTGTTGAATAATGGAGAAGTTTATGGAAAAGAACAGCCTGAAAATGAGTACCAGGAGACACAAGAAATTTTTGAAAATCCTGTTGTAAATTCGTATCTGAGTCAATCATCACAGGGTAACTCTCAAAGTCGTAGTAGTTCTCCCGCTAGAATCAACAGTAAATTTGACAAAAAATTCTGGGAAACTGAAAACCACCAAGAAACCGAAGCAGATGTGATAGCTCGCCAATTAAATTTGCCGACAGAGTTTGTTGAAGCGGCTCAGAAAAATAGCCCAGATTTGTTTTCGGAGGCAGAAACTACTCCAAAACCTAATGAAGAAGAGTTAAAGTACGACGAACTTCTAGAATCTATGGTGGAGCTGGCAAAAACGTACGAATCACAGCCTCCAAATGAGCCGATTGTTACAAAGAGTTATGTGTCTGAGTTGGGAGGTGAGGCATTTTTGGGTGAGAAAACTGGAGAGGTTACTAAATTTGATGGAGCTACTGAGGCAGAGATCCCGGTAAGGGATACAGAGCAGATGGAGGACAAAAATTTCGAATTTGATATAATAGAAACACCTGTAGCTCTACAACAACAACAGGAAGTACCTGAAGTTGTTGTACAACAACAGGAAGCTACTGTTGTTGAAGACAAGAAACCAGAATCTGAAATTGTTGAGACACCGACGGCATCAACATCTTTCTGGGACAAAATGCGGAACAAATTGAAGAAATCGATTAGTGCCACTAAGGGAGAAATCGCAGAAGTCTCAGATTCGATCACTAGTAGGGTACAGCAATCGGTTCCTGAACTTCAGTCATTGTAATAATTTGTTTTCCATGGTACTGAATTTTGATTACCATTCCAGTATTTTGTTTTGTTCTTCAACTGCTTATGTCAACCTTTAAAGTTTTGTATTGTTTTGAAAAATTTCTTATATCAGCATTCAAAGTTTATAATTATTTTGTAATATTTGTTTGGTTGTCAACCTTCAAAGTTTTGTATCATTTTGAAAAATGTGTTATGTCAACATTCAAAGTTTCTAATTATTGAAAAAATTGTCTGGTTCCTCTATTCGATGTTTAACTTAAAATATGCAATTATTGATTAGATCTGTAATCATTTCAATTATTGCAAGTGTATGTTTTCAATAATTAATACAAAGTATATGTCTTTTTGCAGCTCAATGTTGATCAAGTTTCAAAATTTCAGGTTATAAGATTGCTTCTAAGTGTTTCCAGTTTTATATTTAAGTAGCCTTATCTTTCATACACTACTCATGTGAAATAAATTATTGAGTCCTTTCTCAAGTTTGTTTACAGGCTGAAAATTAAGGGATTCAATAATTTGATGTCGCCATTTAATTTATGTTCATCTTATTGATAAATATATTTATTTATTCATTTAGTAGACTAATATTTGGTGTCAATCATTATTGTTATTGCATCACAGTTGTAGTTTTCTTTCTATAATAAAGTTTTCTATTTATTTATGTATTGTAATATAATTGGAAAATATATTTATTGATTCATTTCAGTAAAAGATTGTGTTGATAATGAATACTATTCCTAAATAACTCCGGAAAAAGCCGATCAACTTTGTAAGTCAAGTGGTTTTCTGAGATTAATAAATAGGTAAAAAATATCAGTAACATAAGTTCTAAATTCTTTGTAACCGAGGTACGGACCGGTAATTATAACAGAAAATAGTACATCTTTCTTCAAATTTCTAATTTTTTAAATATTAATATGGGCAGCCTCATGAGTTATGTATAATTGAATTATCAAACGCTAATCGTGTGAATTTAAATGAGAAATCGAATGATTGTTGAGAAGTTCCCTAAAAGGGAAACATATGTCAAATACGTATTTTTTTAATTAAAAAGAAAATAAGTAGTTATAGGATACCTATATTATTTAATGGTATTTTAAATCAAAAAGAAGTGTAGATCTGAAGAGAAAATGCTCAGTACTTTCTGTCTAAAAGACATGAAAAGCTCATGAATCAAAGGTGACAGGACAGGGAAAAATAGCAAAATAGAAAAATCTTGATTAATAAAATGCCAAATTATGGGGCTTTAGGGAAAAAAGTACTGACATTAATATTTTCTTCATAATTGATTTTATACGATTCCCTCTTATTGTCTTATTCAAAAAATACCGCCACCGGTAATTTAGCCAGGTATCGATATTTTAGATCCGATCTATCGTTAACATTGATATTTTCAATCGATAGATACTAGTTTTGATATTCATTCCCATCACCTAACCTAAAATTTGAATAGAATCCAATTTTGACTACGGTAGTGATTCTCATTTATTAAGTATTAACTATTAATTCAGATATTAGGCAAAATAAATTTCCCGTGAAGGCCCCTATGTTACTATCTTTTCAACAAATTTCTGATAAAAATTGGATATCCTGGGTATTATAAAATTAATATTAGTTATTTATCTGTAACCATGATTTAGAAGGCAGAAAAGCGCGCCAGTTAATGTTTTTTTGTTAACGCAACAAAAACAGCTGTTTTTAAGGTTAATTTTTTGTCTCCAATAGCAATTTTTATACCTTTGTAAGTAGTTTGTAATTGTAGATAAGATTTATTTTTGGCAAGAAGGGTGTTAGTTGATCTAAATACAGAATAATATATGTCAGAAGTGAATCTATAGTTGTGTTCAGTTTTCTAATTCCAACTTCGACAATACGGTATCCTATATATTCTGCAATGTCAAAACCAACCCAACAATTAGCTCTAGGTAAGTAATGTCCACTTTATTTCTAGTTCTAGTCATTAGAGTAATTCGTGGTCTAGTGGATAGAGTGCTTGCGTACCGTAGCAGTCTAGAGATCCACGGTCCAATCAAACCTTGCTCATTACCAAAAGTTTTTGAAGAGGTCACTCCTATGTTGGGCATGTTAAATTGTCGGTCCCGGCTGAAGTATGACAGTCGTAAGCCCTATTGACGACTCAAAAATATATTCAGGCGAGGTGGAACTTCCTTCAGGAACTCTCCACCAATAAAAGCAATACTAGAGATATTAATATTATTATTTCTAGTCCACATTTTGGACCAGCCTGAAATATGGCCATTGCCAAATGAAGGCCAGCGTTGGCAAATACCACACACTGGCGCTGGTCGTCAATGGCCTTCATTGGACCAACATGTGAGCGGCATTAGATATCTTAGTCCGTGCAAACGCTAGACTGGCCACTAACGGTAGAACATGCATGATAAGCATGTGTGTACATGCATATTTCTCATAAACACACATGTTCATCATGCATGTCCTGTCGTTAGTGGCCATCCTAATACGCAAGCTGAAACGCAATGTTTCTCTATAGACCTATTCTGTAAGAACCTGTACATCATAGTGTATAAGAGTCCTCTGTATATGGACATTTCAAGTTACTAAATAAATATTATAACGGGGTGCACTATATCGATGTTTCCCTGTGGTTAGTTATCAGATGTGCTCTGGCTCCCATGTAAAAGAGAGTTCATTTATTTATTATACAATTTCCACATTAAATCACTTAATAGAACAAAGCTCTAGTTATATTTATGAGAAGTCAACTTGAATATAAATGGGAACAATGAAGAATGAATGAATAGATCATGTCAGAACATGTATGGCCTTAAATTACAGAGGAGATTTTTTTCTAAAAAATCATCGATTTCGTAAGGGCAAATTCAAGAGAATAGATTTTAGGCTAGCTTTCAAACGGTTAGGAGTAACACTCTCTTGAATTCTCTGTGGCAGGCCTTGACAATTTTCATCCCCTGTACTGTAATATAATATACCTTTCTCGACTTTTCATCTCGTCGTAATGTAATCAAATCAAAATCCATTTATTGCCAAAGACAAATTACAATTTGTATAGGCCACGTCATAAAAATTACATATAATCGTACCACATAAAAACAACAGGAAATCATCACATCATGTCTTGAAAATTCTCCATATTGAAGGCAAAATATTCATCATGATTATACAAAAGTAAAGTATTAATGAAATGAAATGAAAAAATACTTTATTAGGCGGATTAGTAGCTATATATATTAGTAGCGAAGTATTAGTAGCTAAAGAAAACACGCCGCTCTATTTCATGAAAATGAATCAATTCAGTTTTTTCTAAACACTCTGAACCGTTTATCTTGATTCCGAATTAATTTTGAATTTTTCCTATCTTGATTTTAAATTGATGTTGAATTCTATATTGACGATATCTATTTGGCAAGTGCTGGTTGAGGATCGAACATTATTAATTACTGGATGATTAATTTAATTACTTGATGATTATTTTATTGATTTACAATTGAATTTCTTTCAATTTCAGACGCAAACCAGCACAGGCAGTTCGTTCAGTACTTCAATCTTTACCAGAGGTCAGTTCTAAATCCAATTTGTTCTAATACAAGTTAGTTTTGGTCAGTTTGATCACATCAATATTTGATTCATAACTCTACCTTCTTTTTATTATCATTCATCCCATCATCATCACCTAGGCTTAAAATGCTTCTAGGGAGTCGCCTTTGTAAAATAATAAACACAGTCATTCTCCAATGGGTATCAAAATAATAATTATTATTTACAGTAGAAACATAACCTATTTTTATGGACATGTAACATATCAAAATTTTGGAATGGAATAGTTTGGGCCAAGCCTGTTGTCCTACCCAATCATATTATTTTATATGATTTGTAATATTGTATCCACGAATAAATAAATAAAAAATTATTAGACGAAAAGTCAAAGTTAAATGCTGTAATCCACCCCGAAGACTTCTGCTACTGCAAATATTGAAACAGGGTAAACAGCTAGATGGAAATTCGAGGAGCGCTACCATTCAAAAATGGAAGATATTTTATCTGTCATCTGAATAGTTGTTGATGTACGTAATTACGTGTATTGAAATTGAATTGTAGTATGACGCCATCGATCCCACAAGTGTGAGTAATGGGTGAAGCAGAAGGTATTAAAAGAACATCAATAGATTGATTTAATTATTGTAATCTCAAAACTTCTATAAATATTTGAAAAACACAGTTATATATTGTCACATCCACATTATTAACTAGACATTAATACAGAACTGCAGTTTCGTGCTGAAACCAGCACATCTTCAGCTGTAGTTTTTCAATTATGGAAAAATTCCACAACATCAATTCTCATTTAACAAATTCTATAAACAATTTTTGGCTAAAAACTAACGCACACAGCAACAGACAGACGGAGGTAAAATGAAATGTATGCATGCAGACGTGAGCAGACAGACGGACCTCTGTGTTCGTTGCAAGTAGTTGCAACATTCAATGAACTGGGAGGAGATTTTTCCGTCGTCTGTCTACATACGTCCGTCTGTGAATTTGGGCTTTGAAGACCCAACGTGTTATACGTTTTCACTTATTTATTCTTTATTTTAAAATTTCAACATTTTTTTTCATTTTTCTAGAAACCACCGACTACTATCCGCTTTTTCCATCGAATTGATTTTTACACAGTTCACGGACAAGATGCTAAGTTCGCCGCTAAAGAAGTTTTCAAAACGTCTTCATTCGTCAAGAATGGAGGATCAGGTAAACAATCAATCATATTAGTACAATACTATAATATCGGGGCACCGAGCTTTGCTCGTTATTTTTATTTATTGATAGACGTAACACAATTCTCTAAAATGATCGTGTTTATATTTTACAGCTGGCTATACGTCAGCTTATGAATTTGAGAGATGCGATATTTTGATTTTCCACAGAATCCACTCGCTCACTTTTTACTATCCACAGACGTCGAAAGTCTCAGCTGTTTCAGCTAAGGATGAATTATCCTTTTATTGTCGTTCAGCGAGTTTTCCCAAGGATAAGACCTAGTGCAATCGAATTTTTATATCATAAACCTACTATGTTCGCAATTGCGTGAAAATCGTTAGAGACGTTTTCGAGATCCGTTGAACATAAATAACCAGATAACCAGATAAGAAAATATAAACAGATATACAGAAATTGCTCGCTTAATTTAATAGGATTAACAAAATATTTTATCTTAATTATGAAAACTCATTATGAAATTATTGAAAAATAAAATTTCTTGATAAATAAAATGTAATTGAATATTTTAAAGGAGAATGAGAACGATGGAAAAATTACAATTAATTTTATATTTTTCACAGGTGATATGCAACTGGACTACCTAGTGCTCAATAAATCTCAGTTGAGACTTTCGTCAAAGATCTTCTCCTGGTGAAACGTTATCGTGTGGAGGTCTATGTTAACAAAAAACTAGGAGCGATCCGCTATGGTTCTCGAATTCAAGGTAAATATTGTTTACAAGTTTTGTTTTTAAACTCAAAGAAACCTATTTCAACTTTCTTCTGAAGTTTTCTCTACAATACTACACGTTCAATAACATCGAACATTTATAAAAATGTATCTTTCCATATGTAACAGATGCTCTTTTGTATCTTCTCAAAAGCAACATGTTGAACATTAAAGCTCCTAGTGTATCTTTTCGGATGCAACAGATGCCTTTTTGAATCTTCTCAAAATCAAGCTACTCATTTAAACTGGATTCAAACAAACCAGTACCGGTACAGAAAACATATCAATGTACAGTCCGGGTCCTGTAGCTTTGCTTATCGGCGGAGGGCTACTAGACTACAATACTACCCGTTCAAAAACATCGAACTTTTTGGAAATGTATCTTTCCATAAGCAACAGATGGTCCTTTGTATCTCCTCAAAAGCAACGTGTTGCATCCGAAAAGATACACAAGGAGCTTTAATGTATCTTTCCTTAAGCAACAGATTCTCTTTTGTATCTTCTCAAAAGCAACTTGTTGCATCCGTAAAGATACACAAGGAGCTTTTTGGAATTATGTCCTTGTAGCACAACACAGCCTATCAGCTGACATTCGTTCAACATGCTCTTTTCATTGTTGGTGATACGTTGCAACTCTCTCATTCATAAAGAATCTCTGTGTGTAGGGAGCTTCCTCCATCTAGGGATCTAGGGTTTCTGAAGTCTGATGTTTTTGCAAAGCCGTAAATATTACCCGCAAATCATATCTTGCCTATAAATCCGTTTCAAAGTCACGGATGCTATGCTACCGGTCGCGTACTCTACATGTTCCGTACAATGAAAATATAATCATTAGAACCCTGATTATATTTTCACTGTACGGAACATGTACAGTACATGTACAGCTTTTCCTCCGTGACATTGAAACGGCAGCTGGATTCACACACGTCAGTGACAGTGAAAATATAATTCCCATATGTTCTAATGGGACTATTCATACTCGACCGGCCGGGCTGAGTGAAAAGTCCCATTAAAACCCATGGGAATAATATTTTTACTCTACCAAACACATACATTGATACTGATAAGTAGAAATCCAGCTTTATTATCTCTATCTGTAATATTCCTAAGTTGGTTTCTTATTAGAGATTAGGGTGGGATCACATTGGATGCGTGTATGTGCAAGTGCATGCTGATCATGCATGAGCCGAGAAACAAAATCGCGAAAGAGCCATTGAAACACGTTGTGACTTGCATGTAGCTGCTCACACTGAACGCAACCAGCAAGTGCACGCGTTCAGTGCGAGTGTTCTCATTGCTCTTACCACATTTTGTTTCTCATCTGCGCGCTTGGCCGTGCATGATCACCCATGCACTTGCACATAAACGTGCGTACAGATTTACGCGCCGCGAAAATGAGCAATTCACAACAATCAGCTGATGCCAAGCTTTTTATATCTGTATCTTACCGTTTCTGTAAAAATACAGATATAATCAGCTTATTAAAAGTGAATTGCTCATGTTCGCGGCGCGTATATCTGTACGCACCTTTAGAGCATCCAATGTGATCATACTCTTACGTATTTGAAAAGCACATGAGGAAAAATCTGTTTCCTTCTTCTTCTTCTTCTTCTCTTCTTCTTCATCTTCTTTTTCTCCTTCCAAGCTGAGAATATTGTTCGTTTTCCCCTGTGCCCTTCATTTACTATTGTAATAAGTGAGGTCTAAGATTCAAGTCGACAGTTTGGCATTTCTCTTAATGTTTAAATGTCTATTTGTTTAAATATTTATATGTTGCGCATTTACGGCGAAACGCGGTAATAGATTTTCATGAAATTTGACAGGTATGTTCCTTTTTTAATTGCGCGTCGACGTATATACAAGGTTTTTTGGAAATTTTGCATTTCAAGGATAATATAAAAGGAAAAAGGAGCCTTCTCCATACGCCAATATTAGAGTAAAAATCAGATTATAGAATTATTCATCATAAATCAGCTGACAAGTGATTACACAGATGTGTGGAGAAGCCAGTCTATTGCTGTATTTCCATAAGGTCTATAGTTTCAATCAGGTACTTGTGGATGAGAATACTGCGTGAGGTCTACTGTTCACAGAACTACTAGTTATACTACTCTTGCTCGATGTCTTCAGATTTTCATTCTTCTGTCAACTTAAATCATGAAACATTTTCGAGAATTGAATCATTTATGTAGAACTTTAGGATATTGATCAATAAATTAACAGCTTCTAGTAAATCTATGACCTATCATATATTTGTGAACAAGATTTAATGTTTATTCAAATGTTTTTTCAGGTTCACCCGGTAATCTATCGCAGTTTGAAGATATGCTTTTCGCGAATTCAGATCAAGTTGAAAGTCCGGCCGTTCTTGCCGTCAGATTAACCACAAACGCTAAAAACAAGGTGAGTACAGTACTTTTTGTGTAGATGAGAAGTTGATATTGTGGTAATTATTCATATTAAATAAAAATACTAAGAAATTGTCAAAAACCACAGATCTATTGATAGTTAGAAAGACCGGTTTCGGTTGTTACACCATTGTCAATCTCTGATAAACTAAAACTAAATACAAGAGTAGCAGAATGTATACTAGTAGGCGAGTACTGCTATTGGTCAAGGGTATGAACGCCTGCCATTGGCACAGTTAGACAGACTCCTCCCACTTAACGGTGTCACAAAAGTATTTTATTTAATGTGAGTACAGTATTTTGTTTTATTTGTCAGGCATAGTGAGGTCCACGTTATAATGGTTGGTTAACATTGGTGTTGCTATCCTTGTCTATCATTCGACAAAGCTGATATCGCTATCCTTTTCTAGGATAGAAAATAGATTTTCTACTCTGCAACGGTGCCATATTGGTTTTTAACAATGTAGAAATATAATTGATCAACAAAATATTTAATCTCAATTATTGTAATTTATTATTTATATAATTATAGAAATATATATTTTTCTTGACAAATAGAATATAATTGATTTTGTTATACAAGAATGAACAGTTAATATTACATCAGATATACTGGTATCAGCTATCCTATATAAAAAGCAGAGGCAGGGTAACACTGTTCTCCTATCTTTCTCCACTGTCATTATAACGAAGACCTCACTATAGTACTGTGTTAATAATAATGCTCATCATTTCGGATTTGGCTCATGCGGTTTAGGTCGATTATTTTGTTTACATAATTATTGTTGTTATCTAAAATAGGTAATAATAAAAGAGAGAATTGGCTTATACCATAGCCACCTCTAATACAAGACCCCGGCCTAAGATATTGCAACGTCGCAGCGTAGGCCTAGAATCTAATACATGATTGGTGAAGAACATTAGCTGGTATTTTTTAAATCTTTTTCACGAATTATGTATTAGATTCTAGGCCTACACTGCGACGTTGCAATATCGTAGACCAGGGCCTTGTATTAGAGGTGGCTATGCTTATACCGTACGGGATGAAAATTTACGAATGACACATCATCACGTCTGAGCTACTGGACTATTGACTTGAAAGAAATAGATTCTTGATTTACTGAGGATGGTTATAGGCCTATTCAAAATTCTTCAAGATTTCAGTAGGTCAAGTTTTTAATTATTGACCGAGCGAAGTGAGGTCTAAGATTCAAGTCGAAGTTTTTGCATTTCTCTTAATGTTTATATGTTGCGCATTTACGGCGAAACGCAGCAATAGATTTTCATGAAATTTGACAGGTATGTTCCTTTTTTAATTGCGCGTCGACGTATATACAAGGTTTTTGGAAATTTTGCATTTCAAGGATAATATAAAAGGAAAAAGGAGCCTCCTTCATACACCAATATTAGAGTGAAAATCAGACTATAGAATTATTCATCATAAATCAGCTGACAAGTGATTACACAGATGTGTGGAGAAGCCAGTCTATTGCTGTATTCCATAAGGTCTATAGTTTCAATCAAGTACTTGTGGATAAGAATACTGCGTGAGGTCTACTGTTCACAGAACTACTAGTTAGACCCTTGCGGTGCACGGGTTACCTGCTAGTTGTAAATAAAGAAATAAATAATTGTAGGAGTCATAGAGTCTTTCCAGGTTGTTCCATTTTTAGTAAATTTAGTTCTATTCTTACCTATTTTCTATTTTTAAGTTACAATTATTCATCTTTGTAATTCAGTAGAATTACCAAATTAAACACAAAAAAAAAATTAAATTGAACACAAAATAAAATAAAGAGAAAATAGTGTAAACTTTTAGCTATTTTGAAATATTTGAGAATTTTTACTTTTTTCAAGGGAAACGTTTCCAATATTATAGAAATGAGAAAATGAAAACTGCGACTACTGTCATAAAAATTTCGACTACGCCCCGTTTTGGAAAGCCAATTTTCTGACTCCAGCTGTTTAAAGGGTAGAACTTAGCTAAATCCCGAGCTCGGAAACCGGCCCTAAAGCCTAGTTTATAAGATCCCAATTGGCGAGACAATTGTCATAAGGCAACTGACTGGCATGAAATTATTGTCTTCGTATAAACGCTTCAGGCCAATTGTCTTGCCAACTGTCCTGACGATTGGCCCGAAATTCAACTGTCTCCTGGAGTAGACTAAGAACAACAGGCTGGGCCCAGCGAGCCCCCCACCACTCGGAATCTCAGTTGTCGCAACAATTGGCGCCGTGAGAACGGTGTAGGCCAGTAGCGCTGTCTTGGTTTTGCCAGTTCAGTCACAACAGATGACGAGAACTCGGCCATGTTTAGGTGTCAACTGACGTGCCAATAGTTGGCCGCGTATAAACATCTTCTCGTTTAACTGGCCTGGCCTCCGACAATCTGCAACCACGTGATGACAATATTGTCAAAAGACAACTGTCTCGCTAATTGGCATCGTATAAACTAGGCTTAAGTGATTCTATAAATTTATGTGTATTATACTCTTGTATATTATGTGTATAAATTTGTACAAAGAACAGATAAATTTGAAATTCGAATAAATTTTGCAGATAATTGGTCTAGCATCAGTGGACATCCCAGCTCATACAATGTCGTTGTGTGAATTTCCTGATGACGAACATTTCAGCAATCTGGAAGCGATGGTTGTTCAAATTGGTCCCAAAGAAGTTCTCATTCCGGCTGAAACCTCCTTGGAAGCTGACAAGATCAAAATGGTTAGTAACAAATTTTTCAATTTCTCCTCAATGATTATTATTTATTTTGCGAGTTCCACATAACGGTGGAACTCCCGGTCGTGTGTTGATGGGAAGGATATTACTTTATATCCTTCTTGAAGAATCGACAATTATTTGTTGAAACACCGCCGATTTATGAAGTTACATTACAATTTTATATTATCGTTATTCTAATTGCATTTAATCTTTAATCTCATTGATTAATTATCTATACTTTGTAAAATTCGTTGAATAATTAGCATTATCGTCATTTAATTTAAATTAGTGTATAAGCCAGTAAATATTGTAACATACATAAATAAAGAAATCTAATCTAATAACTTACTATAGTTGGTTCGCTTTCGTGTCAAGGTCGGACTAAAAATGAAACAATGAAATAAAAACACACATATATCATTAAATTCTACAGTTTTATTTGGTACAGGACTATGGTTTCGTGTTTTTATATCATTATGGAACGGTTCTACAATATTGACTGTGACTCAGTCGAATTTTTAAAATGAAACAACTATTTAACATAATAATATGCTACTATAGTTAGGTCCACGTTATAATGGCAGTGGAGAAAGATAGAAGAGCAAAGTTGCCGATCCTCAGTCTTGTCAATGCCTTCTATAGACGGTAGCTGATACAGGTTTATTGATGTAATATTAACGGTTCATTCTCGTTTAAAATAATAAATTATATTTTTCAATAAATTCATAATTAGAATGAAATATTTTGTTAATTAATTATCATTTCTAAATTGTTAAAAGACGATCTGGCAACAGAGCAAAGCGAGAAAGAGATAGCGTTTTCCGCTTTTTGAATGATAAATAAGGATAGCAATACCATTGCTAATCAAACACTGCCATTATAACGTGGACCTCACTATAGTTATAGTGCCAAATTCTCGTTTTAGTAAATATACAGTCCACAGAATAGTATAGCCTATGTGATAGTGTGTCCTACAGAGTGTATGATAAGTCTCTCCCTATTTTTATATAGCTATAATCTTTCTATTTATGAACCAATTTTGTTAGAACTACATTTGTTAGATAGAGCACTCCTTGAGGTTGTGTTTAACACCAATTTTCATTTGTTTCAGTTTAAAAATGCCCCCTCTCTTGACTGTGGGAGAAAGAGCCAAAATAGCAGCTCGTTATGAGGTCTGGGGATCTGTGGTGCGAGTACAAAGGTGGTGGAGGGCTGAACGAGGGATCCATGCAACACTGGATGCAAAAACACTGAGATCTTTCTCAAGAATCGTTGCAACAGAGTAATGTGAAAGACCACTTCCACGAGATCCTTGACGCAGTGATTTCTTAGGGCTCCTCATGAACATTTCACGAACTCTGTCAACATTCTCTGCTGTCCTTGACGTTGATGGTCTTCCTGATCTGATCGTCATTCATCTGCGACACTCCCTGTTGTTAGTAATTTGGAATGGAAATTTTTAACAGTTTTTGCATCCAGTGTTGCATGGATCCCTCGTTCAGCCCTCCACCACCTTTGTACTCGCACCACAGATCCCCAGACCTCATAAGGAGCTGCTATTGTGGCTCGTTCTTCCACAGTCAAGAGAGGGGGCATTTTTAAACTGAAACAAATGAAAATTGGTGTTCAACACAACCTCAAGGAGTGCTCTAACAAATGTAGTTCTAACAAAATTGGTTCATAAATAAAGAAATTATAGCTGTATAAAAATAGGGAGTGACTTATCAGACACCCTGTATATTGATTCTATTATATCTTTTCAATCATGTTTTCCATTTTGAATTTCAGATAATGGAGAGATCAGGTGCCCTAGTGACCGTTTGCAAGAAGAGCGACTTTTCGACCGATAATTTGGTGCAAGACATGAACAAGTTAATTTTATTTAAGGAAGGCCAGCAACAGAATGCCAATGCTCTGCCTCAGATGAACCTAGCCACCGCTACTGGAGCTCTAGCTGCTCTCGTCAAATATCTCGAGGTAATTCATTCATGAATTCGTTCATCCATTTCATTCATTCATGAATTTTTTACTACTTCCACACCAACACCATCGCTCTGGTTGCCCTTGTTAAGGTGCGTACAGATATACGCGCCTCCAACCCGCTCCGCGCACGCTCCACCATCGCTCCGCCCCCGCCCCGCACACGCACCGATCATAAACGTTACGGGAGATGTTAGCTCTTCTCGCGTTCCACTCTTGCTCCCCGGTCGATCATCAATCGATCTGCTCGAGTGACGTTCGGTTGCGGAGCAGAGCGAAAGTCTGTACGCACCTTTAGATATCTCCAGGTAATTGTAAAACAAACCAAGTATTGGCTTATGCAGATGATGTTGTCCTAGTCTCAAGAAATCAAGATAGCCTCAAAGAAATTTTTAGGAAAATGAGGGAAGAGGCAAGAGAGGTGGGTCTTGAAGTTAACATAAATAAAACTATGAGAATGTCTGCAAATCAAGCAAGAAGGCAAGTATGTAATCTGGAAATAGCCGATGACTGTGTTATAGAAGGCGTCAGAGAGTGCAAATACCTTGGGGTAACCCTGACAGCAGACAATAAGACCAGTCAAGAAATACACAATCAGATAATGATGGGCAACAGAGCATACTTTGCTAATCAAAAAATATTTAAAAGCAGGCTCATATCCAGAAAAACAAAGGTGAAAATGTTCATGACGCTAGTGAGACCAGTTGTAACCTATGGGGCCGAAACATTGACTATCTTGAACAAAGATGAAAAAGCATTAGAGGTCATTTGAAAGAAAAATGTACAGAAGAATCTGGGGACCAATATGTGACGGAGGAGTGTGGAGAGCCAGATCCAATATTGAGATAGACCAGGCCATTGGAGCAGGAAATATGGTGCGTTTCATTAAGGCCAGAACGATTGAATGGCTTGGACACTTAGCCAGAATGAGTGACGGGAGGGTACCATCAAGACTCCTGGAAGAAAGAATGCTTGGGACGAGAAAGAGAGGTCGACCACGGACAAGATGGCTGAACGATGTAATGGAGACCTCCGTGTGCTGGGCGTGGCAAACTGGCGACGGAGTGCTCAGGATAGAGACGAATGGAGGCGCTATGTTAAGGAGGCCAAAGTCCACCCAGGACTGTAGAGCCGGATAAAGTAAGTAAGTAATTGTAAAACGGGCTATAAGGGTGACGATGGGGGAGACAATGAGGACAAGCTTCCGTCCATATTTCAAAACGACAGAAATACTACCACTTCCAAGCCTTTTCATGTTAGAATGTATTTGTCTCATTAAAAAGAACGAAATAATATGATTAGAGGGTCTTTGATACATTCTTATGACACACGGAGACGTCACCATCTCAGAGATGAACAGCATAGAACCACACTGTATGCTAAGGGGGTTAGAAGTTTGGGTATTAGTCTTTATCTTAGACCACTTATAGAATAGACACGCTGGGAAGCCTAGCCTCTGAAGCCAACATCTACTGCCATATCTCCAAATCGTGACGTCATCATCGGATAAAAAAATTTCAGATTGTGTCTATTTCAGAAGGATGTAAATTATTATTCATTAAAATTATAAACTCCAGCTGCGCTCTCGCTGAAATAGACACAATCTGCTATGGAAAACAATGTAAACAAACTCTACAGAAAAGTTTTCTATCTGACGTCACGATTTGGAGATATGGCAGTAGATGTTGGCTTCATCGACTTTCAGTATGAATATACAATAGGCCGTGTCTATTCTATAACTGGTCTAAGGTCTTTATAATGCCTTACCTGATAACATGAAGGGCTCCCGAAGAGATTCAGAATGGAGTTGAAGTGAAGCTGGTAAAGCATTGCTTCTATTCTATTTCTGAGTTCTACGATCACTTTGCCGGTACCAGAGAATCGACTTCAACTCTAACGATTAGTTAATTCGTTAAATTAGGAAACTGGATTTCAGTGAAAAATTAACAAATCCTTATACCCCTTTCACAGGATGAATTAAACTAAACTAAAGTAATTTATTCATTCATTTTTTACTACTTCCACACCACTGCTCTGGTTGCCCTATCTCGAGGTAATTCATTCATTTGTTCATTCATTCATAAATATTTTACTACTTTCTTGCCTCCGCTACACTCTCGCCGAGAGTTTTGCCGAGTCGCTCGCCGAATGTGTAACGTCTCCAATTGACATAAATCGGAGCGAAGGCGAGCGGTGGCATAGTAGGCATCCACACTCTTGCGTTCCTCGTCATTCGTACCAACTCGGCGAGAGTGAAGCGCCGTCATAACATTTCTTCACAATTGGATAATCTAGAAAATTATTTGTAGGGATATACATGATAAACCAATCATGACTCGCAACCTCTCATTCATGACTCACGGGTGCTATCAATTACACTACGGAATCACTTGGAGAAAGCTCAGTTTGGTTGGGCTTTTATCATTGCGTGAACTTTGAATCACAATTTGAATAATTTTGTTTCAATTATT
>NW_024092140.1:0-17033 GCF_014356525.2 Nilaparvata lugens | reverse complement strand
AAAATAGTCCTATAACCATCCTCGGTTGGAACCTAAAGCGGCGTACACATATTCGCGCTTCAAACCGCACCGAGCCGTCCTCCCTCGTACCGCCCTCGTACCACCATCGAACCACAGTCGCTCCGCCAAGCACCCCATCATGAAACGTTACGGAAGATGTTAGATCTTCTCGCGTTCCCCGGTCGAACCACTGTTGCCGCCGGTCGATCATCGCTCTGCTGGGGGAGTGACGTTCGGTTGCGGAGCAGAGCGAAAGTCTGTACGCACTTAATGTTTTGCAAAATTTCAAGTTAATCAGTCCAGTCAGTAGTTTAGACGTGATGATGCGTCAAACATAATTTCTATCCTGTACGTGTTTAAGCCAGTTCTTACTTTATTATATTATAGATTAGTGCATTTTCCCTTCAACTTACCTTTCTAATTTTTTTTAAAATATTTATTAAAATAATTAATTACTTTTATACTTCTTGGTAATGTTACTGAGGACCTTTTCGTTCAACAAATCGCTTCAAAACATTTTGAATAACAAGTAGATATTATCGATGTATTTCAATGTTAAAATCTTGGTGTAAAATGTTAGTACTTTTAATAAAAGAGTGTTAGTTTTTAATAAAAATATAGTGTGAAATATCTACTAGACCTGTATATCTATGGATCAATAATAGACTTGTGTACAGATAGTGAATTTTAGAGAATCATTCATAAAAAAATTGTATGATTTTATTATGCTGAAAAATTGTGAATAAAAAATATACGTGTCTTGTTATTTTACTACTATTTATTTATCTTGTGAGAACATTATTTTTATTTTTATCGCTTGAAATGTTTTATCTAGCTATAGTTTCAAAACAAATAAATATCGCTCAAATAATGCATTTATTTACTGATAATTTTTCAGCATCCTTTTACTACTATAATTCTCTCAGGGGAATGGTTCTTGAAGTTAATGGATTTCATCAAAAATGCAAATCTCTCAGATTTGGCTGATATAATAATAATAATTTATCATTGGCTGATATTTGGGCTATGGATGGAGGTTGACCTAACAGTGTTGTGCTATAATATGAGACGGTTCGCTACAATACAGGGTGAGTTATTCATTGAAACATAGAATCTCCTCCACTCTCAGATCAGAGAAATCACTCATCTTCAAATGTTATAACTCAAGAATAGTAGTGAATTTTGCCAATGTGATGACATATATTTTTCCTACAGTTCGTTGAAAAGTGCCATTGCTGCACTGATTACAGAACGCAAAGAATCACTTTCCGCTCTAGTGCGGGAAAAATTTTCTGCACTCCAGATTTGCAACATGGCAACGCAAAATACTTAGTAGGTTATATGGAGCACAGTGCAGCAAAATCAAAATGAGTTGGTAACAGTGACTGCTGTGGCTGTATAGTGAGCAGAGGTGCAACAAGCACAACGCGCTAATTATTATTATTATATATTATACCCAAGGACAACGAGGGACTTTAGGATTTTAGGATTAAGGTTTTTATCAATAATAAAATTACACAGAAAAAATTTGATGGATTTCAGGCATTTTACCCATAATACCCACTTTTCATATTCAATGGTAACTGTAGGAAAAACTTAATGTGAAATACGTGCGCAAAGTTCATCTGCTGCACTCAAGAAACCATTCCGCCCTCGCTACGGCTCGGGCGTAACGTTTCTTTCGGTGCAGCAAACTGTCACTTGCGCACTAGTTGCACAAATAATAGTTCCTTCGTCAGTACTATCATTCCTGAGTGCTTGAGCGATTTTAATTTTTGACCATTTTTGCAAAACTCCATGGATTTCATGAGAAATGCAAATCTCCCAGATTTGGTTGTATTCGGGCTACGATAGCTAGTAGGCGATGGATAGCATATTTTTTGTCCTGAGTTTAAAGCTTGTGTCATAATATAATTCATATTTAATAAAAAAATCTGGTGTGGCGCACTCACACAACTTTCCTTGCCGTTATGAAAATTGATAACTGACGCTAGTGTTCCCGCGCATCTCAAGTCTACTATTCAATATTTGAGCCAGCTGGTGACAGGGCAATAACGCTGGAGACACATGAGGTCTGCCATCTCTTCATAGTGAATGATTAATAGAATCAACAATAATTTGCAATTGAATAATCACATTTTCTCGAATTTAAAGTTTATTTCAATTTTAGGTGAAAATGTTACTGAACATTATTGTAGAGATTTTCATGCTCAATCTACTCCACTTGATTTTTTTTGTTCCAATTGTATCTGAAGCCTGATAATTGGGAATCTATCTGCATTGATGGGGCGGAGCTCCTGAAATTTTTACAGATATGGAACTTGTGGCAGTTGATAGAGCTTATCGATGACTATTTTAGATATGAATTTGATCAAAATCGTTGGAGCCGTTTCCGAGAAAATCACGAAAACCCCTGTTTTTGACAACATTTTAGCCGCCATCTTGAATTGCATTTGATCGAAATTGTTCGTGTCGGATCCTTATAGTGAAAGGACCTTAAGTTCCAAATTTCAAGTCATTCCGTTAATTGGGAGATGAGATATCGTGTACACAGACGCACATACACTCCATAAACACACACACACTACAGACCAATACCCAAACAATTTTTTAGGACTCAGGGGACCTTGAAACGTATAGAAATTGGGGTACCTTAATTTTTTTCGGAAAGCAATACTTTCCTTACCTGATAATAGGGCAGGAAAGTAAAAAAAAAAACAGAATAGTTTACAAAACAATTGTTTTACAAAATTTTCGTAGATTTTCATCTTTAATGGGAAATAATAGAATTCATTTATTTATCAAATTTATGTAACAGTTGTCAGTGAATTTGAATTTGAGAGGTCCATATGGTGTGTACATTGGCTGTACTCTGTACCCAACTTGTCATAGAGGTACTCTATTCTGGAGGATTTAGGATTGAAATAAAAGAAAAAGTTGATTATTAAGACTGTCTAGTACACTAAACTATAGTGAGGTCCACGTTATAATGACAGTATTTGATCAACTTTAGTTTTGCTATCCTTGTCTATCATTCGACAAAGCCGGTGATACTATCCTCTTCTAGGTCCACAACGATGACAATTATGCTTTCCTACAGTTACGTTGAAAATGGCCATTGCTGCACTGATACAGAACGCAAAGAATCACTTTTCGCTCTAGTGCGGGAAAAATTTTTCTGCACTCCAGATTTGCAACATGGCAACGCAAAATACTTAGTAGGTTATATGGAGCAACAGTGCAGCAAAATCCAAATGAGTTGGTAACAGTGACTGCTGTGGCTGCTATAGTGAGCAGAGGTGCAACCAAGCACAACGCGCTAATATTATCATTATATTATAACCAACGACAAGGAGGACTTTAGGATTTTAGGATTGAGGTTTTATCAATAATAAAATTACACAGAAAAACATTTGATGCATTTCAGGCAATTTTACCATAATTACCCACTTTTCATTCCAATGGTAACTGTAGGAAAAACTTAATGTGAAATACGTGCGCGGAAAGTCCTCTGCTGCACTCAACAAACCATTCCGCCCTCGCCTACGGCTCGGGCGTAAACGTTTCTTTCGGTGCAGCAAACTGTCACTTTGCGCACTAGTTGCACAAATAACTATATTTTGGACAGTGTAGAAATATAATTAATTAATGCAGAGAATCGGCATCGCTATTCTTCTATCTTTATTCACTGCCATTATAATGTGGACCACACTATATATAATGATACCACAAACCTAGTGAAGTGACACATAACTATCTACATTTGGACTGTTGTATAAATTAGAATATTGGAACCGTTTTGGGCTTACAAACCTGTGGTACATACTTTTCTGTAAGTTGTGTAATTCTGAATGATTGAATTGAATGAGAATTCATTCTGTCAGATATAGAAAAGGATAGAGCTATCTGCTTGCTTGATGACAGACAAGACAAGGATCACAACGTAGTAGATCGGTAGGTAGTGTGTATCAGAGAGAGATAGCTGAGAGTTTTTGAATATTACTTTTGTATCTAAATGTCTCAGTTTCTCATTTACCTTTTACCCTACCTTCGCCGCTACATTATGTTAATTTTGTCCCAAAGTTAGCACCATTATAACATTTTGATTCACTAAAGTCACTCCCGTGTTATCGGATGGGCACGTAAACTGTCGGTCCCGGCTGAAGTATGACAGTCGTAAGGCCTATTACGGCTAAAATGGGACATTCAGACGGGGGTGAAACTTCGGTCAGGGACCGAATCCACCAATAAAAGTCATACGAATATTATTATCTCAATTATCACTAAGTGTCATCGTCAGACTTTGAGTCGATAGAGTTCGCGGCGGTCCGACGTCGTACTCTAAGTCGATAGTGTTCTCGACGGACGCGGCGGTACAGCAGACAGTCGAGAGCTCCTTCTCGACCCTAGTGCGCGAAGAGTGGTAGAAGTCCCCCACGGTTGCAGTCAAGTGGCTCATTTCGGGTCTCCAGTGAGCATACCTCCGTTTCCTAAACCTACCACTCTCAGTTAAAATTCACTACCCCTAACCCCACAACCCCATACAAAAACCTTGGGCAGGGGGCCGATATCTGCTGTAAAGCAGTGGCGTTTCCGGCCTTTCTCCACTTCGTATAGTGAGGTCCACGTTATAATGGCGGGGAGAAAGATGGGGAACAACGTTGCCGAACTCTGTCATGCCAATGCCTCTATAGACGGTAGCTGATACAGGTTATTATGTAATATAACTGTTCATTCTCGTTTGAAATAATCAATTATATTTTATCAAGCATGAAACTATATTTTCAATAATTCGAAATGAATTTCATAATTAAGATGAAATATCTTGTTTATTAATTCGACGTTGTTTAAAGACGATTGGCAACAGAGCAAAGCGAGAGAGATAGCGATATCCGCTTGTTGAATGATAGACAAGGATAGCAATACCATTGCTAATCAAACACTGCTAT
This sequence comes from Nilaparvata lugens, assembly GCF_014356525.2. NCBI lineage: Eukaryota > Metazoa > Arthropoda > Insecta > Hemiptera > Delphacidae > Nilaparvata > Nilaparvata lugens. Next base: position 12,084 of record NW_024092140.1, on the reverse strand, counting down.
TATAACGTGGACCTCGCCAGAAAGAAACCTCTTACACCCAGGCAGGGGAGCGACCTCGGCTGTCAAGCAGTGGCGTTTTTCGGCCGCTTACCACATCCCCTATTAGGAGGTATTGTCAGGGGAGAAATAAGGGCGCCCGTCAACCGGGCAACGCGAATCGCGTGCGGCGAAGAAAACACCCAGCTGCCCAACCCTCATCTCCTGGCCCTGACACACATCTTCTGACACTAGCCAGCTGTAAAAACTCCAGGAAATCCATAAGGTTAGTGGAACTTAGATACGTACACAATATTATGGAAATTTTAATAAACTCTTGAAAAGGTATATTTCTTGACTAATCTATATATATAAAAGCGAAATGGCACTCACTCACTGATTGACTGACTGACTGATTGATTCACTCACTCGCAGAACTAAAAATCTACAGGACCAAAAACGTTCAAATTGGTAGGTATGTTACGTTGGCCCTTTAGAGGCGCACTAAGAAATCTTTTGGCGATATTTCAACTCTAAGGGTGGTTTTTTAAGGGTTTAAAGTTCGGTTTAGCATGTATATTCTTCTTATTCCAATATCTTAAAAATATAAATTGAAATGTATTACCATATGTAATATAGAACTATAATCTAGAGAGAGTACCTCTTCGAAACAGTTGTTCTGGAACTAAATTAAAAATTTTGTCAGGTTGGCATTAAGTTGAGTCTACATGCAGGCGAGCGAAGCGAGCCCGCTGATCTCATTTTTGGACGATCCAGTCGGGTGTCCAGGGGGTCTAGATGGATATGGCGAGCGAAGCGAGCCTGACGGCTAGTAAGATATATATATTGAGAAATAATTATCATTAAACGAAAATACCAATTAAATGCTGTAAATCACCCCCAAGACTTTTGCCATTGCAAATACTGACAACAGGTTAACAACATATAGTGAGGTTCACGTTATAATGGCAGTGTTTGATTAGCAATTGTATTGCTATCGGTCTATCATTCACCAAAGCGGATAGTGCTCCTCTTTCTCGCTTTGCTTTGTTGCCAGATTGTCTTTTAACAATGTAGAATTAATAATTGATCACAAATAGTTTATCTTAATTATGAAAATTCATTATCGAATTATTGAAAAATATAATTTATTCTGAATAAAATATAGTGATTATTTTAAACGAGAATGAACCGTTAATACTATTATCATCAATAAACCTGTATCAGCTAACGTATAGAAGGCATTGACAAGACAGAGGATCGGCAACGTTTTTCTCTATCTTTCTCCACTGCAATATTACTTTATACAAAATTCCTCACCGTTCAGGAGATATTTCATCTAGTGATGTTCACGTTATAATTATTATAACGTGAACATCACTAGATGAAATATCTCCTGAACGGTGAGGAATTTTGCAAATATGATTCCAGATTCGTGTTTCTCGCATCAAATACCAAAAGATCACGGAGTTTGAGCGATTTTTATTGTTCACAAAAAAAATTGATGAAATCCATGTACTAACGTGAACCACACTGAGACGAAAAGTATCTCAGATTTGGCTTAAATTTGCACCATCGATAAAGCTTGACCTGAGAAATGTCAGAGCCAAATTTGGCACCACCAGCTACTATACAGAGTGAGTTATAGAGCTGCAAAAAAAAATCAAATTTTCAAATGGTCATATCTCTTGAACGGTAAGGAATATTGCAAATCTGATTCCAGATTGTGTGTCTCGCATCAAATTCCAAAAGATCACAAAGTTTGAGCGACTTTAATTTTTCACAGAAAATTGATGAAATCCATGGACTAACCATCGTGAAATACACTGAGACGAAAAGTATCTCACATTTGGCTTGTATTTGTACCATAGATTAAGCTTGACTTGAGAAATGTCAGTGCCAAATTTGGCACCCTCAGCTACTATACAGGGTGAGTTATGGAGCTGCAAACATAAAATTTTCAAATGGTCATATCTCCTGAACGGTAAGGAATTTTGCAAATATGATTCCAGATTTGTGTTTCTCGCATCAAATACTATAAAATCACGTTTTGCGAGTTTGAGCGATTTTTATTTTCCACAGGTAATTGATGAAATCCATGGACGAAAAGTATCTCAGATTTGGATTAAATTTTCACTATAGATAAAGCTTGACCTGAGAAATGTCAGAGCCAAATTTGGCAACCCCAGCTACTATACAGAGTGAGTTATGGAGCTGCAAACATAAAATTTTCAAATGGTCATATTTCCTGAACGGTAAGGAATTTTGCAAATATGATTCCAGATTTGTGTTCCTCGCATCAAATACCATAAGATCACGTTTTGCGAGTTTGAGCGATTTTTATTTTCCACAGGAAATTGATGAAATCCATGGACTAACCATCGTGAACTACACTGAGACGAAAAGTATCTCACATTTGGCTTGTATTTGCACCATAGATAAATCTTGACCTGAGAAATGTCAGAGCCAAATTTGGCACCACCAGCTACTATACAGAGTGAGTTATAGAGCTGCAAACAAAAAAAAATCAAATTTTCAAATGGTCATATCCTTGAACGGTAAGGAATATTGCAAATCTGATTCCAGATTTGTGTTTCTCGCATCAAATACCATAAGATCACGAACATTGAGTGATTTTTATTTTTCATAAAAAATAATGAAATTCATGGATTAACTATCGTGAACAACACTGAGACGAAAAGTATATCATATTTGGCTTAAATTTGCACCATCGATAAAGCTTGACCTGAGAAATGTCAGAGCCAAATTTGGCACCCTCAGCTACTATACAGGATGAGTTAAGGAGCTGCAAACATAACATTTTCAAATGCCAATGAACGCTAATATTCCGAAATTATTTGTCAGACCTTATAAAACCTGAATCTCACTGTAGCTATTCATGGACCTTGATAAAGTGACCTTTACTGACCTTAACCAATAGCGTTTCGAGTTCAAGGTCGGCGAATCGCCTGCCGAGACACATGCGGCGTCCGAATCCGAACGGAAGTGACGCGAACGCGTGGTGAGCCTCGCTGCGTGCCTTCAGCCATCTTTCCGGCTCGAATTTTGCTGCGTTTGCAAAATATTTGTCGCTGTTGCTGATCACGTAGTGCTGGAATACCACTTGAACCTACCAATCAAAACAGCACAAATATATCTGAAAAAGATTTTAAGAAATACCAGCTGATCTTTTCCACCAATCATGTATTAGATTTCAGGCCTACACTGCGACGTTGCAATATCGTAGGCCGCGGCCTTGTATTAGAGGTGGCTATGATAATACTCAATCATAAGAATAATATATTGGCTATCAAGGAAGTGTTAATACATTGTCACAATTTTCAATTTGTTGCACAGATGAGAATCAGCAAAACGAGACACTCAAAGAATAGATGCTGTGGAAATGAGTTTCTTGGGCCGAAGTTGTTGTGTTTCAAGGATGGATCGAGTGAGAAATACGAAGACAAGGAGCAGAATAGGGGAACTGGACACAACAGTAGAGCAGATTGAAAATAATAAATAAATAAATGCTTTATTCAACCAATAAAATAAATAAATTACATTACAATCACATTCAAGAACACAAACGCATTTCACAATCATTAAACATTAAATAATGAAAAAAATATAATAACAGAACCCTATGTGTAGATAAAATAAATAACATAATACAATATTTAAAAAATAAAATAAAATAGGATATAATAATGATGATAATAACAATGAAAGGTAAGTGCCCTTGAAGAAATATTAATGGTTCATCCCTCTTCAAGCATAATGCTTGTGCTGAGGGATGAGTCGCTTAACATAATATTTTATCTTGGACTACAGTACAATAAACCAGAACACATTCAAACAAACCGGAATATCATTCAACTAAACAAAAAACTAACTACAACAAAATGAACTAAAAAATCCTCCAACAAAACTAAAATAAACTGAATCAACTGTGTTATACGTTTACACTATTTGTTATGAATATTTTAAACATTTGTACCAATATTTAAAAAAACGAAACAGAAAATAATTTTTTAATCACAAAGAACTATTTTAACAAAACTAAATTTACAATCTATTTTGGTATAAGAAAAATCATACCTATCCATATCTGATCTAATCTTATAGAAGAAAATAAATAGAATAATTTTCTTCATTACCGTATTATATTAAAATTGTTTTTTCAGAGTCACTGAAAATTAAATGAAACTGGTATATAAAATCAAAATAATGATAATGGACACAGTGAGAAAAACCAACAGAATGCATAGAAAGAATAAAAATCAACAAAATACTGCACTTCACGATCATTAAACATTCAATAATGAAATAATAAATAAACAGAACCCTAAGAAGAAAATAAAAGAAGCGCCTTGTATGGTTAGGACATGCACAGAGGATGAGAGATGAGAGGTGGCCCAAAAGGATACTGAATTGGGATCCACCTGGAAAAAGAAGGAGAGGTAGACCGCCCGAACTGTGGAACAAACAGGTATATACTAGTATGAGGAATAGAAATCTGGTCCAGGGAGACTGGAATAATCGCAATAAATGGCAGATGGGATGCGAAAACAGCTGGAGCTGTAAAATAAACTCGCTTATTATAATTCACTTGTACCAGTGATAATTACCAGTGATTGTAATTATTTTGTACCAGTGTACTTTGCACTGGTACAGTCCATAATTCAGTATGGGGGGGCTGTTATAATTCCCACTTGGAAGAGCTTTTCATAATTCAAAAATCAATCATTAAAACAATCTTAAATAAGCCTAGACTTTTCCCAATCAACCTGACTTTTGAAGAGTTTAACGTGTTGACAGTTAGACAGTTGTATGTAATGAATGTAGTGAAGTATATATTTAAATATAAAAATAATTTCATTTGCACTAATAATACTATCATAATCAATACAATTTAAGACCCACCTCAAATAAGTACCTAATCTATATACTAACATTGAAAATATTAGAAGACAACTCATATATTTAGCACTAAAATTATAAATAAAATTCCTGAACAAATTATTAGCTGTGCCAAGATAACAAAAAAGTTAAAACAGATATCAATGCTTGGATCAAAATTAACTACTTCTTCACCTTGAGAACTATAATAAGTTAACAGAGAACTTTCTGATTAGTGCGCTCACTTCCCCTACTTGTGCTCTATCACATCCTTTCCCAATCCTTTCCAAAAATTCAAGGATCAAAAGCCTCCTATGACATGGATAGCCATAGTGGAAGAACTTTTGATCCTCTACCCTTCTTCACCACATAACATGTATAAATTGCCTTCTAATATTGTATTGTGTTCTCATATATATGTTATTTATTTTATACTGTAATGTTTTTTTTATTGATGTAATTAATTTTATTTCATATTGATGTATCTTATTGGTGTGTGTGAATAAATAAATAATAAGCACAGATGAGTTCTTCTGTCGACTAATGCTTGATTCCCACATGACAGTGGTATCAGCGAACTTGTCCAGTACAGTGATCAGTTTATTTCCCCCCCCCAAAAAAAAACTAAAGTTTTTGAGTGAAGATTTTATTCTAGGGATTAGTGCCACTCAGCCCGGCTGAGTGAGTACGAGTCTCATTAGAACTCAGGAAAATAATATTTTCACTGTAGTGGGTCACATACTACAGTACACTGGTTTGTGGGAATCCAGCTTTTTACAGTAATGAGAAAAGTTTTCATCATATCTTGATAAGTAATATTAGTAATTAGAAATGGTTTGAAATTGACTTGATGTTTGAACCTCAGCTTCAAAATTAATGTTAAATAAAATTCAATAGATTGAATGTTCAAACAAATAATGTGAATGTTTTAAATTAATAGCTTTATGAGGAGAAACAACAGTTATTGAAATAACTCTAATTGTAATAGGCAATTCTAGTGATAATATAGTATAATAAAAATACTAATAACTCACCCCTTTTGGTATCAAGTAGCCTCCTAGGACAATGTCATTTGTGACCAGTCTTCCATTGCCTATTACTACTGGGTACATCCTGAAATCACAAATTGAGACTTGTTTATTGTAGAAAAGATAAATATTTACTAAAAGTTGATGTAATTGTAGAACGTGTATGTGTTAAGTCTGATGTGTATAGTTATATACATTACTAGCCGTCATGCTCGCTTCGCTCGCCATATCCGTCTAGCCAGGGGGCTCCGCCCCCTGGATCCCCGACTAGATCGTCCAAGAATGAGATCAGCAGGCTCGCTTCGCTCGCCTGCATTTTCCAGCATTTTTATCATATGTAAGGACAATCCAGTCGGGGGTCCAGACTAAACGTCTGGCTAAACGGATATGGCGAGCGAAGCAAGCCTGACGGCTAGTAATATAATTCCCAGGATTGAAGTAGCAGTGCCCAATCAATTTTTTCCGCGATAAATGCATTTAAATCTTCAACTTGGTGCCAACCTAACAAGTCAACTCAACTTATGCCACCCTGACAAATTATTAATTTAGTTGCCAGTTACAACTGTTTCGAAGAGGTACTCTATTTAGATTATAGTTCTATAGTAACATATGATATGAATTTCAATTATAATTAAGAGACTGGGAGAAGAAGAATATACATGCTAAAAGACGAACTTTAAACCCTTAAAACACCCCTTAGAGTTAAAATATTGCCAAAAGATTTCTTAGTGCGCCTCTAAAGGGCCAACTGAACATACCTACCAAATTTGAACGTTTTTGGTCCGGTAGATTTTTAGTTATGCGAGTGAGTGTGTGAGTGAGTGAGTCAGTCAGTCAGTCAGTCAGTGAGTGAGTGCCATTTCGCATTTATATATATAGATTTGTATGTATAAAAATCAAAGTAAATGGATTAGCAATGCATCACTAAAAATCATAACGAAATTGTCATAATTCTTATTCAATTTAATTATTGCTAATTAGAATATTCAAGACATATTACAAACTCTTTATAATATGACATATCATTAAAAATACAAATATTATTCATTCAATAATGTCCCTTAATAAGTTTATTATAAGTTATCATCCTCATTAAAAGTAACAGACTCTTGTGGAAAATCAAAAAAATATTATTAATTTATTCATGAAAACACATATTATATATAAATGAGTTTGGGAAGCAGTTGTGTTATTATTTCAACACTATAAGACATCAATATCATCATCATAGAAAGAGCTTTTGATTCTCCAATTGATTCATATTTACAATGATTGGATGACATATGAACTATATAATAAGCTTAAAATAAAGATATCTTATTCAGGCGTTCCAAAAGCAACCCTACGAATACTGTGTACAAAATGATTATCAAGTTTTTAGGAACAAACTCAATAAAGATATCACACTTGCTAAACGAACTTATATAATAAAAAGCTTCAATGATTCAAAAAACAATATCAGGAAGAAATGGAAGTGTATAAATGGTAGTTTAGTCGATCATCTGACGTCTCAGATAATAGAATCCTTAAAGACTTCTCTCACAAATTCTCAAATCCAGACCAATTTGCTCAGCCTTCGCGGATTCTTTCATAACAAATATTAGAAATACTTCCCATTTATGTCCATAATTCTTGATGACTCTGTTTCAATCCCACCTAATCACAACTTTTATCTAAGACAGCTACTATTCAAGACATTAAACAAATAGTTCATGAAATGGATAAAAACAAATCTCCTGGATTTGATGGTATAGGAGTATTGGAATTGCAAATCCTTGAAGACTATCTTTGCACTCCTCTTGCCGCATGATCAACCTATCTATTCTAAAAGGCATTTTCCCGACTCCCTGAAAATTCAATAGTTAAACCAATTCATAAATCTGGTGCACGTGATAACTTCAATAACTACAGACCACTCTAAATTGTCAGTACCAGAAAAAATTTTGAAAAATATTTTATTACCAAATTAAATAAATACATACTCCCAGAACAATATTATATCTAATTATCAGTATGGTTCCAAAAAGGAAAATGCACTGAATCACTTCTAGTAATTTTACACATAAAATAACTACTCTCCTGAATGACAGATATCATGTTCTTGCGCTATTCATAGATTTATTCAAAAGCTTTGATACACTTATCATAGGATACTTCTTAAGAATTACTTATATTGGAATTACTGGCAATGTATTGAAATTGTTTGAGAGCTATTTGAGTGATAGACACTTCATGGTTAACCTAGGGGGCAATCACAGTGGGTTATATAAATGTGACAATTTTGGAGTTCCGCAGGGAGCATTTTAGGTCCCATTTTGTACAATATTTATGTGAATTCAATTTCCAAAGTAATCAGACATGGAGGAAGTATTGATGTATGCTGACGATACTGCTCTGATTGTTGGACATAAGAATTTAAAAGTGGCTGAACAATTAATCAGTTTGATTACAACAGAATTCTGAAATGGTCCCATGACAGAAATCTTATAATCAACAGGAAAAAACTGTACTAATGCACTTTAAATCTCCACATCTAAGATGCAACGTAAATCCAACTGTATTAAGCCACGCCTGTCATTTGCCTTCATGCGAATGTTTCTCAGATCTGCACTTGTCCGCCTCTTACTTTAGTAAATAGTACCCGTTACCTTGGCATTATAATCGATAGCAGCCTGAGATGGTGTCCTCACATAGACTACATTTCAAAAAACTTCAAGCGCGCTTAACGCAAAAGTATTTTATTTGCATAAAAATATCACCCTGATTGCCTATATCTAATTTATAAGTCCTTGATGGAAACCAATAATTAGATATGGCATTGAATCATGGGGAAGTGCAGCCGATTATCTTTATCTAGAGTTGAACGAATACAATCAAGAACATTAAAATGTATAACTACCAGAATTCCGTATGGTTAAAATATTGATGTTAATATGTTAATAATATTGATCCATACAACCCCGTAGCTTACAAAAATTCTATCATACCTTATCGCCCAAACATTCTAACTTTCAAAATTGTAATACTCCACAGAAAATTTATACTATAGACTCTTGCTCCTCCCTCACCCTACAATTTAAGATCTCCATCAATATAGTTACCCAGATTCAATAATATTTATGGTAGAAGATCCCTACATCATGTAATTCCCTACTTATTTAACAGACTACCTCCAATATCGTGATACTCTAAGAAGGATGTAATGTTGTATCTCAATAATAACAGCACAACATTTATAAAACTAATAAATTACAACGTTCACATAATTTTAAGAAACGTCAATTTAAAAAAACAGCTATTTGCTTACATTATTAGAATTTTTCAATTTTTGCTGGCAGAAGTTTTGAAATTTTCCTTTTATTGTCACTGCCGCCTGCCTCAACGATAAAAATGTACTATTACTTGTGTAAAATTTTTTTTCCCTTTTCCTATATTTCATTCCTTCTAATAATTTTTCATTTTTCCCTTTTTTTCTTAATTCTGTATCAAATCTGATGTATATTTCTTATTTTATTTTTTCATTTGTTTTCTTTCAATTTTTACTTAAAATCTTTGAAGTGTAATATTTATTTTGTCTAAGTTTATTTATCTTTTGTAACTCATTTTTTTCCTGTAACTGGGCACCCGCCGAAAAACCTTTGGTTTGGCAGGACCCTTAACTGTTTGTATGGTGAATAAAAATTTTGATTTGATTTTTTAGGTCTAATAATTTGAATTGAGTTGTATTGAATTTTGAATTTCCAATGTAAATTCATTTTACCTGAGTGTTTCTTTTATACATGCGCGCAGATATTTCATTTCATCAGCATTTTACTGGTCAGTTTTGCATCTCCGGGAACAACTTTGTCGATTTCTTTGACCAAAATTTCTTGTTTATCCTGATTTTGGCTCAGCTGGTATAGAATTGAGGCTACTGCTGCTGATGTCTAAAAAAGAGAGAGAAAAAATACATGAAATTCAATGAATACAATAGAATAAATGAAGATAGAAACATAATTCTCAAAGTAATAACGGTTGATAATTCTAGTATTTGAATGGAAGAATTGCAAATTTATTGTCAATCCAATTGTTAAAGCAGTTCTCGTATTCAATAAGTATGTAACTCACTACCTACGGTACTTATCAATATTCATATATTCCAATCTTCCCCTTGCCAGTGTTTTTGCCTCACCTACTGTAGTCCTACTCATGCATGTGACATAATTAATCTTCATTTAATAACTATTATTTATAATATCATGCATAAATATATCATTTCGTTATTATTTATAATTAGATAATTGACTTTTCCTTAATTTTCTATGTATGTATCTCAGTTTAGTGCAGTAGCATATACTTTTGTATGTATGTGTTTTTGGCAAATAAATTCATCATTTTCATTTTATTTTCACTCTATTCTTCATTTGATAGGCTTGCATGCTAACAAACACATACAAATTTTGAAATTAATAAAGAGATCTCAGAGTAAGTTGATACATTCTTGTGTTCATTTTCACAAATCGCACATCATTAAAAAAATATATATGAAAAATGAAATTATATCATTAAGTATTATTGATAAAAATACTTGAAAAATTATTATATGAATTGTCAAATGTTATGATCAAATTCAGACAAGCCTGTATGAACTACAAAATTTGTGTCTTCAAATTTTACGTTCACCTCTTATTATATTTTAGTATTCATTTTTTATCCACTTGAGACTTTAATAATGTTATCCGTTTGTTTGAGAGAAGAAAATGACAGGCAATCTGATTGACATTGTATTTTATATAAATAGCTTTTGTTGATTGTGATTTTCTTCTTTTTTATTGAATACTAGTAGGTAACTGGTGCTCCGCAAGGGTCTATTTTAAAACTTGACATAGTGGAATTTTTAAGAATTGAAAATAGGCTTATAACCATCCTTGGCTAATTAAGAATCTATATGCAAAAATTCAAGTTAATCAGTTGAGTAGTTCAGACGTTATGATGCGTCAAACATGATTCTCCTATCCCGTACGTGTATAAGCCAGTTCTTTACCTTATTATAGTATAGATACTAGTACTGTAGTTCTGTGAACAGCAGACCTCGCGCTCAATAAGTTACATTGGCCTGTTGTTATGTTTTCTCAAAGTTAATAAATAATTTATCAATTTAAAATGTCTAGAAAAAATCTTAAATAAACATAGAGTTTTCTGTCCTATCGTACCGTGACCTGTCGTCCCGGAATGTGAGTGTGAGCGCAGATATCAGGTCTGGCTGCAACTGTCTACAACGTAGATGGAAAGATACAATTTTCAAGTTGTTCGATGTTTTTGAACGGGTAGTATTATAGTCAACTGTCTACTAACGTTGATGGAAAGATAAATTTTCAAGGTGTTCGATGTTTTTGAACGGGTAGTATTATAGTTCACTAGACAGCTGATTTATGATGAATAATTCTATAGTCTGATTTTTACGGTAATATTAGCGTATGAAGGAGGCTCCTTTTTCCTTTTATATTATCCTTGAAATGCAAAATTTCCAAAAACCTTGTATATACGTCGACGCGCAATTTAAAAAGGAACATACCTGTCAAATTTCATGAAAATCTATTACCGCGTTTCGCCGTAAATGCGCAACATATAAACATTTAAACATTAAGAGAAATGCCAAACCGTCGACTTGAATCTTAGACCTCACTTCGCTCGGTCAAATATTCATAAATAGATGAAAAACTCTCTTTAACATTGCACATTCATCATCAGCTCTTACATTTTAACAGTTGTATAAATTATAATTGGAACCGTTTTGGGCTTGAATCTATATGATATAGTACTTTTTTGAAAGTCAGTTGTAAATAAATAAATTTACTCACTGTATCAATTCCAACTAGGAACATATCGAGAGCTAGGGTAACAGCAACTTTAGTATTGTTATCGTTGAAAGCTAGCACTCTCTCAAGCACAGAAGAGTCAGCAGTGCATTCCACTCCTTTCGCTTCTATGTCTTGCATTGATTGGTTGATGTACTTTTGAGTTATCCTGAGAAAAAAGACGATATTTATCAATAAAATGTTACAGTCAACCAGTCTATCAATCAGGATTGCTTTATAGTCAAGATTGGTTAGTCAAGAGTCCATATATGTAATGGTCATATTCAAATCAAATCATTTATTTCGCCATTTAAAAAACAATCACAAACAAAGAGCAAATCAAA